>NW_027250666.1:0-2500 GCF_044704955.1 Pristiophorus japonicus | reverse complement strand
CCGTCAATCCTCGCTTTCCCCGGGGCGTTGGGCAAGGGCCTGAGGGAGGGGGAGATGTGCTGGGTTCGGGGGAGAGGGCGCGAGTGGGACTGACTGAGGTGCTCTTACAGAGAGCCGTCACGGGCTGGAGGGCAGAATGGCGATCTCCTGGGCTGTGACCGTTCTGTGGTTCAGTGATCTCCCTCACACCCCCTCCTTCCTCCCCACTCCCTCCCCCTCCCCACTCCCTCCCCCTCCCCACTCCCTCCCCCTCCCTCCTCCCCCTCCCTCCCCCCCTCCTCCTCCCTCCCCCTCCCTCCTCCTCCCTCCCCCTCCCTCCTCCCCCTCCCTCCTCCTCCTCCCTCCCCCCCTCCCCCTCACTCCCTCCCCCCTCCCTCCCCCCTCACACCCCTCCCCCTCCCCCTCCCTCCCCCCTCACACCCCTCCCTCCCCCCTCACACCCCTCCCTCCCCCCTCACACCCCTCCCTCCCCCCTCACACCCCTCCCTCCCCCCTCACACCCCTCCCTCCCCCCTCCCTCCCCCCCCTCCCTCCCCCCTCAAACCCCCTCCCTCCCCCTCCCTCCCCCTCCCTTCCCTCTCACTCACCCTCACTCCCCCTCCCTCCCCCTTCACTCACCCCTCAGTCTCCCCGCACTCTCCCCGCCCTATCACTCAATCCCCTCTCCCTCTCCCTCCCCCCTCCCCAATCCCTCCCTCCCCTCCCCCTCCCCCTCCCCCCTCCCCCTCCCCAATCCCTCCCTCCCCCTCCCCCCCTCCCCCTCCCCAATCCCTCCCTCTCCCCAATCCCTCCCTCTCCCCAATCCCTCCCTCCCCCTCCCCAATCCCTCCCTCCCCCCCCCAATCCCTCCCTCCCCCCCCAATCCCTCCCCTCCTCCCCCCAATCCCTCCCTCCCCCCCAATCCCTCCCTCCCCTCCCTCCCCCCCCCAATCCCTCCCTCCCCCCCAATCCCTCCCTCCCCCCCAATCCCTCCCTCCCCCCAATCCCTCCCGCCCCCCCAATCCCTCCCTCCCCCCCCAATCCCTCCCTCCCCCCCCAATCCCTCCCTCCCCCCCCAATCCCTCCCTCCCCCCCCAATCCCTCCCTCCCCCCCCAATCCCTCCCTCCCCCCCAATCCCTCCCTCCCCCCCAATCCCTCCCTCCCCCCCAATCCCTCCCTCCCCCCAATCCCTCCCTCCCCCCCAATCCCTCCCTCCCCCCCAATCCCTCCCTCCCCCCCAATTCCCTCCCTCCCCCCCAATCCCTCCCTCCCCCCCAATCCCTCCCTCCCCCCCAATCCCTCCCTCCCCCCCAATCCCTCCCTCCCCCCCCAATCCCTCCCTCCCCCCCCAATCCCTCCCTCCCCCCCAATCCCTCCCTCCCTCCCCCTCCCCACTCCCTCCCCCTCCACTCCCTCCCCCTCCCCACTCCCTCCCCCTCCCCACTCCCTCCCCCTCCCCACTCCCTCCCCCTCCCCACTCCCTCCCCACTCCCTCCCCCTCCCCACTCCCTCCCCACTCCCTCCCCCTCCCTACTCCCTCCCCCTCCCCACTCCCTCCCCCTCCCCACTCCCTCCCCCTCCCCACTCCCTCCCCCTCCCCACTCCCTCCCCCTCCCCACTCCCTCCCCCTCCCCACTCCCTCCCCCTCCCCACTCCCTCCCCCTCCCCACTCCCTCCCCCTCCCCACTCCCTCCCCCTCCCCACTCCCTCCCCCTCCCCACTCCCTCCCCCTCCCCACTCCCTCCCTCCCTCCCCACTCCCTCCCTCCCTCCCCACTCCCTCCCTCCCCACTCCCTCCTCCTCCCCCCCCCCCACTCCCCACTCCCTCCCCCTCCTCTCCACTCCCTCCCCCTCCCCCCCTTCCACCTCTCCCCTCCATTCTCCCCTCTCACTCCCCCCTCTCCCCCTCTCTCTCTCTCCCCTCTCTCTCGCCCCTCTCTCTCTCCCCCTCTCTCTCTCCCTCTCTCTCTCTCCCCCCTCTCACTACCCCTCCCCCCTCACTCCAACATCACTCCCTCCTCCCTCCCCCTCACTCCCCAATTCCTCTCTTCCCCCCCCCCCCCCCCCCTCACCTGAGGTATGTCAGGGTGTGTTGCAGGAGGGGATCTGTTGTGGGAGGGAGGTGTGGGGTTGCGGGGGGCGGTGGCTTGTGTTTTGTTGTACGGTATGACACTGACCCCTCCCTGTTGACCCGTGGTGTACGTCTCTGACCCTTGCCCCCCGTTGCCCGTGGTGTACGTCTCTGACCCTTGCCCCCCGTTGCCCCGTGATGTATGTCTCTGACCCTTGCCCCCGTTGCCCCGTGGTGTATGTCTCTGACCCTTGCCCCCATTGACCCGTGGTGTACGTCTCTGACCCTTGCCCCCGTTGACCCGTGGTGTATGTCTCTGACCCTTGCCCCCGTTGACCCGTGGTGTACGTCTCTGACCCTTGCCCCCCGTTGACCCCGTGGTGTATGTCTCTGACCCTTGCCCCCGTTGACCCGTGGTGTATGTCTCTGACCCTTGCCCCCGTTGACCC
>NW_027250665.1:0-129156 GCF_044704955.1 Pristiophorus japonicus | reverse complement strand
GTTTATGCGGTAAAGAAAATGCATCAATATCTGTTTGGGCTCAAATTTGAATTGGAAACTGACCGTAAGCCACTGATATCCCATTTTTCCGAAAGTAAGGGGATAAATACGAATGCATGGGCCCGCATCCAGAGATGGGCGCTCACGTTGTCCGCATACAACTACGCCATCCGCCACAGGCCAGGCACAGAAAACTGTGCCGATGCTCTCAGTAGGCTGCCATTGTCCACCATGAGGGTGGAAATGGCATAGCATGCAGATTTAGTCATGGTTATGGAAGCATTCGGGAGTGAACAATCATCCGTCACAGCCCGACAGATTAGAACCTGGATGAGCCAGGACCCCTTACTGTCCCTAGTAAAAAATGTGTGCTTCACGGGAGCTGGTCCAGTGTCCCAGTGGAAATGCAGGAAGAAATAAAGCCATACCAGCGGCACAAAGATGAAATGTCTATACAGGCAGATTGCCTTCTCTGGGGTAATCGGGTAGTGGTCCCAAAGAAGGGCAGGGACACTTTTATCCGTGACCTCCACGGTAGTCACCCAGGCATCATAATGATGAAAGCGATAGCCAGATCCCATGTGTGGTGGCCCAGTATCGATGCGGACTTAGAGTCCCACATGCACAAATGTAACACATGCTCGCAGTTAAGCAATGCACCCAGGGAGGCGCCACTAAGTTTATGATCTTGGCCCTCCAAACCGCTGTCCATCGTCCATGTCGACTATGCAGGCCCGTTTTTGGGTAAAATGTTCCTTGTGGTTGTAGATGCGTACTCCAAATGGATTGAATGTGAAATAATGTCGGCAAGCATGTCCGCTGCCACCACAGAAAGCCTGCGGGCCATATTTGCCATACACAGACTGCCTGATGTCCTTGTGAGCGACAATGGGCCATATTTCACCAGTGCTGAGTTCAAAGTGTTCATGACCTGTAATGGGATCAAATATGTTACATCTGCCCCATTCAAACCAGCATCCAATGGTCAGGCAGAGAGAGCAGTGCAAACTATGAAGCAGGGATTGAAGAGGGTAACTGAAGGCTCACTGCAGACTCGCTACCGCACGAGACCCCACTTGCTCACTGCTGAACTGCTCATGAAAAAGGCACTTAAGACAAGGCTCTCGTTAGTTCACCCTGATCTCCATGAACAGGTAGAGAGCAGGCAGCTTCAACAAAGTGCATACCATGATAGCGCAAATGTGTCACGCAAAATTGAAATCAACAATCCTGTATTTGTGTTGAATTGTGGACAAGGTCCCAAGTGGCTTCCCGGCACTATTATGGCCAAAGAGGGGAGCAGGGTGCCCAAAGATCAGGAGTGTGGGACTGAAGTGCAACCAGAATTTGAGGAGCAGCCCCTTCAATAATGGAATAGGGCCTGCAACCTCGCACACTCTATACAACCATGGAATACGGACTCATCTAGACCGCAGAAATTACAGGAGGCCTAGGAGACTGTGAACTGACTTAAAAATTTATTGCACGGGACTGCTCCGTGCACCACCCTCCAGGCCAAGTCCCCAATATATAGAGGGATGACTCCCACGTAGAGTGCACTCCACTGGGGACCCCCGCCTCCTCCAGACAGCAAGATGGTACACCATTGCATGTCCAGATGGCAGACGAGGATGGCAAGGTGGATAGTGTGCAGGAGCAGCCCGTACAGGAAGCCCCTCCACGCAGAACTCAAAGGCATGGAGGAGATTTCCTGGAGGAGGCTCAAGTTGTGAGGCGCCAGCTCCCAAGCGAGGTATTGGGGGTCAGTTCGGACGGGATCGCCCCACCTGCTTGAGTTTCCTCGACACACCTAACGGAGTCAGAGCCCAATGCTGTTTTTACCGATGCGATGGCATTGGCCACGCGCTGGACGTCGGCCCAGGATAGGCGCCGTGCCAGCTCCTCTGGCGCCATCCAGCCCGCTCCTCCACCATAAAGCCGGTCCCTGACCCTGGTCACCTCGCCAGCTACATCCCTCTCGTCTGCCTGCCACCTAAAACCGCGGTCATTGATGTATGGATTCCTGAACCGCGGCTCCCGAAGGACAGCCGCCACTCCAGATGGGGAAGAACTATGCTTGGTGGCGACTCTGTTCCAGACCCTGATGAGTACCTGGTAAAAGATGGGGCAGCCCCCGCATGGTGGTCCTGACGCCTCCCAGGCTCACAAACAGGAACTGCGTGTCATACTGCTGGCGGAAGAAATACGTCGCCAGCGCACACCACCTAGGAGGGGGCTCAACGTACAGGTATCTCTGCACGATCTGAAGACGGAAAGTCGCATGCTGAGTACTAACGCACACCGACGCCTGACCGCCCTCGCTAAGCAGGAGATTCAGAACCACAGCAGAGAGCCAGTGCTTCCTGTTGTTCCAGAAGAAGTTCAGCAGCTTCTTCTGTATCTTGCCAAAGTGACCAACCGGTACCACAGCATAGCGGCCACCAGCTGGTTTATGACTAGCGCTCGACTACTGTAGGACAGCACTCAGAGCATTCCTGTCCAATGCACTAGGCGAGCTGTGACTTGGGCCTCCAGTTCTTGCCAGTTCACCGGCCAGGCTTCCTCATCAGGGCTACGGTAGACTCCCAGATAGAGGAGATGGGTTGTTCTCCAGGCAAAAGGCCTGAGCTCCTTCGGCAGGGAGTCCACCCACCACTGACCCACCAGGAGTCCAGAACATTTCTCCCAGTTGATCCTGGCGGAGGATGTGGCCGAATAAATCTCGTGGCACTCACGCATCCTCCACAGGTCAATGGGGTCAATAAGCCGAGAGGACGGCCACCACGCCCGATCCTTGCAGAGCCAATCCCATTAACCTCTTCCACAAGTGGCGCAGGACAGGCTCCAGGCATATGGCATATAACTGGCCGGAGATGGGGCATCCCTGGCGCACCTCTCTCCCAAAGCGAAGGGGAGCTGTCAAAGACCTTAATCAGACAATCCGCGGCAACTTACAAAAGTCAGATCCGGGCGGCGAAATGCGTCCCGAACCCAAAAGCGTGCAGAGCCTCTCTGGCTACAGGTGTGGTGCCGGAGGACTGGAGGACTGCTAATGTTGTACCTTTGTTTAAAAAGGGAGAAAGGGATAGACCGAGTAATTACAGGTCAGTCAGCCTAACCTCAGTGGTGGGAAAATTATTGGAAAAAATCCTGAGGGATAAATCTTCATTTGGAAAGACATGGATTAATCAAGGACAGTCAGCAAGGATTTGTTAAGGGAAAGTCGTGTTTGACTAACTTGATTGAATTTTTTGAGGAGGTAACCAGGAGGATCGATGAGGGCAGTGCGTATAATGTTGTGTATATGTATTTTAGCAAAGCTTTTGATAAGGTCCCACATCGCAGACTGATCATGAAAGTAAAACCCCTGGGATCCAGGGCAAAGTGGCAAGTTGGATCCAAAATTGGCTCAGAGGAAGGAAACAAAGGGTAATAGTTGATGGGTGTTTTTGTGAATGGAAGGCTGTATCCAGTGGGGTTCCGCAGGGCTCAGTGCTGGGTCCCTTGTTTATTGTGGTATATATCAATGAACTGGACTTGAATGTTGGGGGTATGATTAAGAAGTTTGCAGATGAAACTAAAATTGGCTATGTGGTTGATAATGAAGAAGAAAGTTGCGGACTGCAGGAAGTTATCAATGTACTGGTCAGGTGGGCAGAACAGTGACAAATGGAATCTAATCCAGATAAGTGTGAGGTAATACATTTGGGGAGGGCTAACAAGGCAAGGGAATACACATTAAATGGTACGACACTGTAAAGTGCAGAGAAACAAAGGGACCTTGGAGTGCAGGTCCACAGATCCCTAATGGTAGCAGGCCAGGTAGATAAGATGGTTAAGAAGGCATATGGGATACTTACCTTTATTAGTCGAGGCATGGAATACAAGAGCAAGGATGTTATGCTCTAACTGTATGAAACACTGGTTAGGCCACAGCTAGAGTACTGCATGCAGTTCTGGTCACCACATTACAGGAAAGATGTGATTGCACTGGAAAGGGTGCAGAGGATGCAAAGGTTACAGGGCTAGGGATGAAGAGCTGGAAAGTGGGATGAGACTGGCTAGCTCTTGGTCGGCGTGGACACGATGGGCTGAAATGGCTGTAAATTTCGATGATTCTATCCACAACAGGTAGATTGATGAGGACGAGGTTAAGTAGGTTTTTCCCTCGTGTTGGTTCTCTCCCCACCTGCTCTGGGCCCAGTCTGGCAGATATGTCATAGAATTATAGAATCACAGAGGTTTACAGAACAGAAGGAGGCCATTTCAGGCCATCATGTCTGCGCCGCCCAACAAAGAGCTATCCAGCCTAATCCCACTTTCCAGCTCTGGGTCCATAACTCTGCAGGTTACGGAACTTCAAGTGCACATCAAAGTACTTTTTAAGTATGGTGAGGGTTTCTGCCTCTACTAATAAAGGACCTGATATTCCAGATCCCGAACTACATCCTGAAGGGTGGAAGATGCCTGTGCATGGATTTGTTTAACGTATGGTCACCACACGGGCCTGATAGAGCTTGGTCTTGGTCCAGTGGCAAGAATTACCCAAGACGACTGGAGACCTGCTCTACTGCACAGACCGCGTGTGCACACATATCGCAGTGTGGGCTGGCCCGTGCTGCCCCTGGGGCCTTGGCCACACCCCCACAACCCTCTGGGTGAAGAAATTTCCTCTCAAGTCCCCTCTAAACCTCCCCCCAATTACTTTAAATCTATACCTCCTGGTGTTGATCTCTCTGGCTGATAGAAATAAATCCATCCTACCAACTCTATCTAGACCCCTCATAATTTTATACACCTCAATAAGGTTTCCCCTCAGCCATCTCTGTTCCAAAGAAAACAAACCCAGTCTATCCAATCTTTCCTCATCGTTAAAATTCTCCAGTCCAGGCTGTTATGTCTTGAATAAAGAATCAGAGTAGATACTGCAAGCTCAAAGTAAGTGTGACCGTAGTCCTTTATTACAGATCTCAGAGTGCCTCTCCAGCCTGTGAGGACTCCTATCGTGGGAACCCTTGGGACTCCAGGGGATGAGCCCTCTGGTGGTTATACATGGTAATTACAGGGTTACATACACAACAACACTCCCCACCCGCCGTTCCCCGCAAAAGTCAATAGTGTAACTATTTACAATGTGAGTCGATCTGAGGCCTTCCTTTCCCTGGTAGATCATCTCGGTGCAAATGTTGGTTTTAGTGAGTCATTTTTGGACCCTCGCTGGGCTGCTGCACAGTTGGCCTTGCTGGGCTGCTGGGGGTGGGGAGTCCTGCTGGGCTGCTGCGGGTGATGGGTGCTGCTTCGTGGTCAACCGCTGGATCGGTTGCCACTTGTGTGTGTGTTGGAGGGTCGAAAAAAGTAGAGTCTATTGTGGGTTGTTCTGGATAGTCCGTAAATCTGAGTTTGGTTTGGTCTAAGTGTTTCCTGCAGGTGAGTCCATTTGAGAGTTTGACTACAAACACTCTACTCCCCTCTTTGGCCAAAATAGTACCAGGAAGCCACTTGGGACCTTGTCCATAGTTCAACACAAATACAGGATCATTTATCTCAATTTCGCGTGACACATTTGCGTGAGGATGATATGTATTCTGTTGAAGCCGCCTGCTCTCTACCTATTCATGTAGATCAGGGTGGACAAATGAGAGTCTTGCCTTAAGTGCCCTTTTTATGAGCAGTTCAGCGGAAGGGACCTCAGTGAGCAAGTGGGGTCTTCTGCGGTAACTAAGCAGGACTCGGGATAGGCGCGTCTACAGTGAGCCTTCAGTTACCATTTTCAAGCTCTGCTTGATTGTTTGAACTGTTCGTTCTGCCTGACCGTTGGATGCTGGTTTGAATGGGGCAGGTGTGACATGTTTGAACCCATTGCGGGTCATGAACTCCTTGAACTCGGCACTGGTAAAGCACGGCATACGACGATGCATCACATGCTAGTATCAAACACTTACATGGATCATACAACACAAGCAATTTGTTTGAGTCTAACAATTTTCTAGCATTTACAAAGGCATTTTCTTGGCTTTTACCCCATACACATTCATCTCCTTTACTCAGTAAAGAGTGCAGGGGTTCTAACAATGTGCTAAGAACTGGTAAGAAGTTACCAAAATAGTTCAGGAGTCCGAGAAACGACCACAGCTCCGTCACTTTCTGTGGTCTCGGTGCATTCTTGATTGCCTCCGTCTTCGAATCAGTGGGCCTGATGCCGTTCGCTGCGATTCTTCTCTCCAGGAACTCCACTTCAGGCGCCAGGAAAATGCACTTCGAGCATTTTAGCCTGAGCCCCACACGGTTAAGCCAACTAAGAAACTCCTCCAGGTTCTGCAGGTGCTTGAAGGTGTCCTGACCTGTAACCAAGCTATCGTCCTGGAAGACCATGGTGCGCCGGACCGACTTCAACAAGTTTTCCATGTTCCTCTGGAATATCACCACTGTCATGTATTCAACCAGCATTGTAACCCATGTATAATCTGACCTAAGTTGTACACTGTGAGAACAATGGCCACTAGGTGGGAGACACTCCTAACCTGGACCTTCAGGTATAAAAGGGGAAGCTCCACCCACATTCATCAGTTGAGTGCTAAGGAATAAAGGACAGGTCACAGACTGACCTTCTCTCAAGCATGGGCCTCGTGTGCATTTATACTGTATAGTACGGACGTATCAATGGCGACGAGAAACTGGGATTTAAACCAGCGAGCATGGCCACTAGCAGAACAGACGAGAGGTACTGTGTTAAGGAATGGTTGGGACAGAGATTCAACATTGTTAAAGCAGCACACAGTTCTCCACGCAGACAAGGGCAATCGGGCATGCCCCAACATGTAGTCAAACCCAGAGGAGGAGTTCGACAGAGGCAAGCTGAACGTCGATTCACACCATTGCAAGGGACAATGCGGCCAGTAATGGGGCCATCAACACTTGTTAATGGCACATTCAAGGACAGTCACAGGGGCAGTCAGGGACGATCGACTGGCAAGGGACCTTTTGTTTCAAACAACAGCTCATGTTGGATGTGTGGAGACACACACTCAGCCGGAGTTTGCAGAGATGAGCAAAATACCTGCAGAAATTGCAGAAGTGAATGCTGGGAGAAATCGCTGGAAGCTGAAGTTCAGCGAGTTCATGTGGAGCATGTACACAGTTCATACACCAGGACGCCACCGATAATGATGAAAGTGCTCCTCAATGGCATCCCAGTATCAATTTGCTAGACACGGGGGCCAGCCAGTCCCTGATGGGTATCAAACAGTTCAAAAAGTTGTGGGCGTCCAAGGCCAGGAGGCCAGAATTATCGGCGATTGACGCACAGCTACGAACTTAAACAAAGCAGATCATTCCGGTGCTCGGCAGCGCCATGGTAGTCGTGACCCACAAAGATTCGGAGAACAGGTTGCCACTCTGGATTGTCCCAGGGGATGGTCCCGCACTACTGGGGAGGAGTTGGCTTGCTGTCATGAACTGGAAATGGGGCGATGTCAATGCAATTTCCTCTGTGGAGCGAGTATCATGCTCACAGATCCTGGACAAATTTGACTCATTATTTCAACCCGGCATCAGCACTTTCATGGGGGCCAAGGTAGTGATTCATATAAACCCGGACGCCAGGCCAGTACACCACAAGGCCAGAGCGGTGCCGTATGTGATGCGGGAAAATATAGAAGGCGAATTGGACCGCCTGCTGAGGGAAGGCATCATCTTGCCAGTCGAATTCAGTGACTGGGTGAGCCCGATCGTGCCGGTGGTCAAGGTGGAAGGGTCGGTCAGGATATGTGGTGATTACAAGGCCACCATCAATCGGGTGTCACTCCAAGACCAGTACCCGCTACCGAGAGCGGAGGACCTCTTTGCGACGCTATCCGGTGGCAAACTTTTTTCAAACTTGGACCTGACCTCAGCTTACGTGACCCAGGAGCTGGTGAGTGAGTCGAAGAAGCTGACCACTATCATGACACACAAGGGGTTATTTGAGTACAACAGATGTCCGTTCAGGATTCGCTCGGCCGCCGCGATCTTCCAACGAAATATGGAAAGCCTCCTCTAGTCGATTCCAGGGACGGTGGTTTTTCAGGACGACATCCTCATCACGGGTTACGATACTGAAGAACACCTCCACAACCTGGAAGAGGTGCTACGCAGACTGGACCGGGTAGGGCTGCGACTGAAAAAGGTGAAGTGCGTCTTCCTAGCTCCAGAGGCAGAATTCCTGGGGATGAGGGTAGCAGCAGACGGGATCAGCCCTACTGCGTCCAAGACGGAAGTGATCCAGAGAGCACCCAGACCCCGTAACACGATGGAGCTGCGTTCGTTCCTGGGGCTCCTGAACTATTTTGGTAACTTTCTTCCCAAATTGAGCACGCTGCTAGAGCCGCTACACATGTCCTACGCAAAGGTCGCGAATGGTTCTGGGGGGACAGGCAGGAAAGGGCTTTTAATAGAGCACGAAATTTGTTATGTTCCAACACTCTGTTAACACTATACGACCCATGTAAGAAACTTGTGTTAACGTGCGATGCGTCGTCCTATGGTGTCGGGTGTGTGTTGCAGCATGTCAATGTCAAGGGTCAGTTACAGCCGGTAGTTTATGCCTCCAGGTTTCTGTCCCAGCAGAAAGGGGTTATGGGATGGTAGAAAAGGAGACGCTCGCATGTTTATATGCTGTAAAGAAAATGCATCAGTACCTGTTTGGCAGGAAATTTGAGCTGGAGACAGATCACAAACCCCTAACGTCCCTTTTGGCCGACAACAAGGCCATAAATGCAAACGCATCGGCCCGCATACAGAGGTGGACACTCACGTTAGCCGCCTATGACTATACAATTCGGCACAGACCGGGCACCGAAAACTGCGCCGATGCACTCAGCAGGCTCCCACTAGCCACCACTGAGGGGGCTACTGAGCATGCTGCTGAGATGGTCATGGCTGTTAAAGCTTTCGGAAATGAAGGCTCACCCGTGACAGCCCATCAGATTAAAGTCTGGACAAATAGAGACCCGCTATTGTCACTCGTCGAGAAATGTGTCCTGAATGGGGATTGGGCAGCCACGTACAGGGCATGCCCTGAGGAATTTAAACCATTTCACAGGCGCAGGGATGAACTCTCGATTCAGGCCGATTGCCTACTGTGGGGAAACTGCATAGTCATGCCCCAGATGGGCAGAGAGGTGTTCATCAGAGAACTCCACAATGAGCACCCGGGCATTGTCATGATGAAGGCAATTGCCAAGTCACACGTTTGGTGGCCAGGGATAGACGCAGATCTGGAACTTTGTGTTCGCAGATGCAACACGTGTGCCCAGCTGGGCAATGTGCCCAGGGAAGCCCCCCTTAGCCCCTAGCCATGGCCCGCCAAGCCTTGGTCATGCATCCATGTGGACTACGCAGGTCCTTTCATGGGAAAAATGTTTTTGGTTGTAGTAGACGCCTACTCCAAATGGATCGAATGTGTCATTTTAAATTCAAGCACAGCCTCTGCCACGGTAGAAAGTCTGTGGGCAATGCTCGCCGCCCATGGTCTACCGGACGTCTTGGTCAGCGACAATGGCCCGTGCTTCACAAGCACTGAATTCCAGGACTTCATGGCAGGTAATGGAATTAACCATGTCAGAACAGCACTGTTCAAGCCGGCCTCAAACGGCCAGGCAGAATGAGCAGTGCAGATAATCAAACAGGGGATGCTCAGAATCTAAGGGGGTTTCCTACAAACCCGCTTATCATGCCTCCTGTTGGCCTATAGATCCCGACCACACTCGCTCATAGGGGTTCCACTCGCAGAGGTGCGAATGAAAAGGACGCTCAAAACCCGGCTATCCCTTTTTCACCCCACCATGAAAGAAATTGTCGAGAGCAGGCGCCAGCCACAATATGACTACCATGACAGGAATGCGAGGGCGCGATGTATTGATGTAAATTATCCTGTTTTTGTCCTCAACTACGCTGCAGGGCCCAAATGGCTCACAGGCACTGTGATTGCCAAAGAGGGAATTAGGATTCTGGTAGTTAAATTTACCAATGGAAAAATCTGCCGCAAACACGTGGATCAAACAAAAAGGAGGTTCAGCAACCCCATAGAAGAAGCAGAGGAAGAACACGATGTCGAGTTCACTCCACCACAGGTGACCGAACACCGGAACCAAAAGGAGGAGAGCCCAATCACTGTGGGCAGTCTGGTTAGGCCTGAGGCACCTCAAACAGCAGACACTCAGGCCAGCGCCCAACAACCAGAGCCCTAACTCAGGCGCTCTACAAGAGAGCGTAAACCACCAGAGAGACTCAACCTGTGATCCCAATAAGACTTTGCGGGGGCGGTGATGTCAACCAGCATTGTAACCCATGTATAATCTGACCTAAGTTGTACACTGTGAGAACAATGACCACAAGGTGGGAGACACTCCTAACCTGGACCTTCAGGTATAAAAGGGGAAGCTCCACCCACATTCATCACTTGAGTGCTAAGGAATAAAGGACAGGTCACAGACTGACCTTCTCTCAAGCATGGGCCTCGTGTGCATTTATACTGTATAGTAAGGACGTATCAACCACGACCGATCGAATCCCAAACGGGCATCTGTTGTAAATGAAGAGACCTTTGTGCATGTTGATGCAGGTGAGGCCTTTCGATGATTCCTCCAGCTCCTGCGTCATGTCGGCCGAGGTCAATTCCAGCTTCCTGAACGGTTTCCCTCCCGCCAGTGTCGCAAATAGGTCATCTGCCTTTGGTAACGGGTATTGATCCTGTAGTGAGAAACGATTGATAGTTTCTTTGTAATCGCCACAGATTCTGGCGGTTCCATCTCCATTGAGGACTGGAACAATTGGACTGGCCCACTGCTTGAATTCGATCGGCGAAATGATGCCCTCTCGTTGCAGCCTGTCCAGCTCGATCTCCACCCTCTCTCTAATCATGTAAGGTACTGCTCTCACCTTGTGATAGATGGTTCGCACCCCCAGAATCAAATGGATCTGCACTTTTGCTCCTTGGAACTTCCCGATGCCTGGGGAACAGCGAGGGGAACTTGTTTAGGACCTGGGCACATGAGGTGTCGTCGAAGGACAGAAAGCGCTCGGACGTCGTCGCAGTTCCAGCGTATCTTTCCCAGCCAGCTCCGACCGAACGGCATGGGGCCATTGCCCGGTACCACCCAGAGTGGTAAATCATGCACTGCTCCATCGTAGGAGACCTTTACGGTAGCACTGACAATTACGGGAATCAGTTCCTTTGTGTAAGTTCTCAGTTTAGTACGAATGGGAGTCAGGACTGGCTTTGAAGCCTTGTTGCACCACAATTTATCGAAAGTCTTTTTACTCATTATGGACTGGCTTGCGCCCATGTCCAGCTCCATGGACACCGGGAGTCCATTTAAGTCAACCTTCAGCATTATCGGGGAAAACTTTTTGGTAAATGTGTGCACCCCATATACATCTGCCTACTTGGCCAGAGGCTCTGTTTCTTCGTGATCCACTGTGGATCTGTCCTCCTCTGCAACATGGTGGTTTGCAGGATTAGCAGGGTTTGCCACTCGCCTGCACATGTGTTGGAGGTGTCCCATTGTTCCACAGCCCTTGCAAACGTATCCTTTGAAGTGACATGAATGGAAACGATGATCACCCCCGCAGCGCCAACAAGTTGTTAATGGCCTTATATTCACCACCCTTAATGGTGGACTCTGATTCAACGGCAGACGTGCAGCTGCAGGTGTGTAAGTCCTGCCATGTACATTTCGATTCGAAAACAACATTACTTTGTTCACAGTACTTGGAGCAGCACTAGTGTGCTGAGAGATTTGTTTGGTATTGTCATTGGTAGCGATAAACACCTGGGATATCGCTATGGATTTACTCAAGTTTGGGGTCTCTACATTCAAAAGTTTGCGAAGTATTACTTCATGGCCAATGTCAAATACAAAGAAGTCCCTGAGCATGTGCTCCAAGTGTCCTTCAAATTCGCAATGTCCTGCAAGGCGCCTTAGCTCGGTGACGTAGCTTGCCACTTCCTGGCCTTGTACGTGTAGAACCGATACCTCGCCATCAGAACGCTTTACTTCAGGTTTAGTTGCTCGCGGACCAGTGTGCACAACTCATCGTACGACATGTCTGTGGGTTTCGCTGGAGCGAGCAGATCTTTCATGAGGCCATACGTTGGTGCCCCGCAAACAGTGAGGAGGATCGCCCTTCGTTTAGCAGTGTTCGCTTCTCTTTCCAGCTCATTGGCCATGAAGTATTGGTCGAGTCGCTCCATGAAGATTTCCCAATCATCTCCCTCTGAAAATTCCTCCAGGATGCCCACGCTTCTCTGCGTTGTCATCTGTATCTCGTCACCAATTGTTGTGTCTTGAATAAAGAGTCAGACTAGATACTGCAAGCTCAAAGTAAGGTGTGACTGTCGTCCTTTATTACAGATCTCAGAGTGCCTCTCCAGCCTGTGAGGCCTCTTTATATGCAGGTGCTCCCAAGGGATTGTGGGATCCCTTGGAACTCCAGAGGATGAGCCCTCTGGTGTTTAGACATGGTATTTACAGGTTTACATGCAGAACACAGGCAACACCATCGTGAATCTCCTCTGTACCCTCGGTTTAATGTCTCATCCGAAGAAATCGTACTGTTAATTAAACACTGAAGGCAAGAACTTTGAAGTGGTGGGAATACTCAATGTATCAAGACAGGAACATTGTAAACATTGATTGTGACATCATGCACTCACAACCTCCCCATAGTATGCACAATGTGAGCACCAGACCCGAGGACAGAACCAAGGAGATGTGCCCAGCACCAATCCAGGACAATGATCAATGTAAAGCCAAAGCTGAATGTTATCAGGGCTGCTTTGCCGATGATTGCCCTGTGATCGCGGGCACCAGCAGCACACACACCTCTTGTGGGTACAGTCATGTCGTGGTTATGTTGCTGCAGAGCACTCCACAGGCCTGCACTAATAATCCCCACAATCTCACCATGGCCCTTTGACTATTTCAATTCAGCTCTTTTTTAAATTCTAGAAATAAAAAGCTGGTCTCAGTAAAAGTGACCACAAAGCTGTCAAATTGTCACAAAAGCCCAATTGGTTCAGTGACGTCCTTTAGGGAAAGAAACCTGCCGTCCTTGCCACATAAAAGGTTACTGCCCAAGATAAGAGCTCATAGGGCTGGGGGTAATATATTAGCATGGATAGAGGATTGTCTAACTAACAGCAAACAGAGAGTCGGGATAAATGGGTCATTTTCAGGTTGGCAATCTGTAACTAGTGGGGTGCCGCAGGGATCAGTGCTGGGGCCTCAACTATTTACAGTCTATGTAAATGACTTGGATGAAGGGACTGAGTGTAATGTAACCAAATTTGTTGATGTACAAAGATAGGTGAGAAAGCAAGTTGTGAGGAGGACGCAAAGATTCTGCAAATGGATATAGACAGGCTAAGTGAGTAGGCAAAGATTTGGCAGATGGAGTATAATGTGAAAAATAAAAACGCAGATTATTATTTAAATGGGCAGAGATTACAAAATGCTGCTGTTGTGTGCTTAGATGCGCTAACAATGACTCCACGAGGCAGTGTGTTGTGCTTGAACTGGAGTGACCTTAGGCCTTTATTAGTTAACTCCAGAGTAAGGATCACACCTGGTGGCCTGCCTTTTACACTATGTCAGGCACGCCTGTACAGGTAACCTACGAGTCTCTCACTGCTGTGCCCTCTGATGGCACATCTTGATATAGTACCAACAGTGGCCATGTAGGATACATGACAGCTGCAGTACAGTTCATTGATATCTTCCTGCAGTCTACAGCTTTAATCTTCATTATCAACCACACAGCGATTTTAGTATCATCTGCAATCTTCTTAATCATACTCCCCACATTCATGTCTAAATCACTGATAAATACCACAAAAAGCAAGGGACCCAGCACTGAGCCCTGCAGAACCCCACTGGAAACATCCTTCCAGTCACAAAAACACCTGTCACACATTACACTTTGCTTCCTGCCTCTGAGCCAATTTTGGATCTAACTTGTTACTTTGCCCTGGATTCCATGGGCTTTTACTTTCATGACCAATCTTCTATGTGGGACCTTATCAAAAGCCTTATTAAAATCCATATACACTACATCATACACAGTGCCCTCATCGATCCTCCTGGTTACCTCCTCAAAAAATTCAATCTAGTTATTCAAATCCAAGCTGACTGTCCTTGATTAATCCGTGTTTTGTTCAATGAAGATTCCTCCTATCCCGTCCCCGAGGTTAGGCTGACTGACCTGTAGTGACTCGATCTATCCCTTTCTCCCTTTTTAAACAAAGGTACCACGTTTGCAGTCCTCCAGTCCTCCAGTACCTGGGATTGCAATGTCAGCATCGCCCCTCTCGGCCAGCTCGGTCAGTAGTGGTGCTACCGAGCCACTCTTGGTGATGGACAGTGAAGTTCCCTGCCCCAGAGTACATTCTATGTCCTTGCTACTCTCAGTGTTTCTTCCAAGTGGTGTTCAACATGGAGGAGTACTGATTCATCAGCTGAGGGAGGGCGGGAGGTGGTAATCAGCAGGAGGTTTCATTGCCCGTGTTTGACCTGATGCCATGAGACTTCATGGGGTCCGGAGTCAATGTTGAGGACTCCCAGGGCCACTCCCTCCCGACTGTGTACCACTGAGCCGCCACCTCGGGTGATGGAGGAGTCTGGGACATTGGCTGAAAGGTATGATTCTGTGAGTAGGACTATGTCAGGCTGGTGCTTGACTCGTCTGTGGGGCAGCTCTCCCACTTTTGACACAAGTCCCCAGATGTTGGTGAGGAGGACGTTGCAGGGTCAGCACTGAGCCTGGGTCCACTGTCCTAGCCGGTCCGAGCTGCTGTTATTCTGCCTGATTGGACGGTTATTATTAGAGACACAGACCACAGCAGAAATCCCCCGTGCAAAAAATAACTGAAGAGATTGTCAGATCGGAAGAATGAAACTTCACCCACAGAGGAAGTGAAAGAGGGAGGTTGTCACAGCTGTACGTTTGTTCATGACACGGGAGAAAACTGTGAACCGCGCTCACAGCCTAGAATCTTACATCACAGAAGGAGGCCATTCGGCCCATCGTGCCTGTGCCGACTCCTTGAAAAAATTACCTAATTAGTCCCACTTCCTCTCTCTTTCCCCGTAACCCAGCAAATTGTTCCTTTTCAAGTATATATCCAATTCCCTCTTGCAGACCTGGGCCCACAGCACTAGACTGCCCCTAACCTGGGCACAACATTGGCATCTCATTCATTCACTGGGACAGGAAATGCCTGGTATGGGAAATGGAGCCCAGGGCTCTGAACGTTCCCTCTCCTCTCCTGAGGAAGGCTTCATGCTGGGGTCCAGTTCCATGGCCCCGACAGCATGTTCCGACTTCACCCACTTCCCCATCCCAGATGTGTAAGTCTGGACCCTCTCAGCAGGATATACGACTGCAGGAGGCCTCACCACTGTGTCCAGCACTGTCCTCACCCGAAATCCACACACAGCGTGCATTGATCTGGTGCCTTTAACATGCCAAAGGTCTCAAGATGCTTCACATCACTGCTGTAAGAACAGGGGAGCGTGGGTTCAGGGGGCTTTAGGAAGGGTGATTGAAGGCCTGGGTGAAAGGATGGTGTTTGATGGAGGAGAGAGCGCTGGAGAGGGGGAAGGATTAGAACATAAGAAATTGGAGTAGGAGTAGGCCATACGGCCCCTCGAGCCTGCTCCGCCATTTAATATGATCGTGGCTGATCCGATTATGGATTCAGATCCACTTCCCCGCCCGCTCCCCTAACCCCTTATTCCCTTGTCGGTTAAGAAACTGACTATCTCTGTCTTAAATTTATTCAATGAACCAGCTTCCACAGCTCTCTGAGGCAGCGAATTCCACAGATTTACAACCCTCTGAGAGAAGAAATTCCTCCTCATCTCAGTTTTAAATGGGTGGCCCTTTATTCTAAGATTATGACATCTGTTCTAGTCTCCCCCATCAATGGAAATATCCTCTCTGCATCCACCTTGTCAAGCCCCCTCATAATTTTATACGTTTTGAGAAGATCACCTCTCATTCTTCTGAATTCCAATGAGTAGAGGCCAAACCTACACAACCTTTCCTCATAAGTCAACCCCCTCATCTCCAGAATCAACCTAGTGAACCTTCTCTGAACTGCCTCCAAACCAAGTATATCCTTTCGTAAATATGTAAACCAAAACTGTATGCCGTATTCCAAATGTGTCCTGACCAATACCCTGTATAACTGTAGCAAGACTTCCCTGCTTTTATACTCCATCCCTTTTGCAATAATGGCCAAGATTCCATTGGCCTTCCTGATCCTGTACCTGCACACTAACCTTTTGTGTTTCATGCACCAGGACCCCCAGGTCCCACTGTGTACTGCAGCACTTTGTAATTTTTCTCTATTTAAATAATAACTTGCTCTTCGATTTATTTTTGCCAAAGTGCGTAACTTTACACTTTCCAACATTATACTCCATCTGCCAAATTTTGCCCACTCACTTAGCCTGTTTATGTCCTTTTGTAGGATTTTTGTGTCCTCCTCACACATTGCTTTTCCTCCTATCTTTGTATCATCAGCAAACTTGGCTATGTTACAATTAGTCCTTTCTTCCAAGTCATTAATATAGATTGTAAATAGTTGGGGTCCCAGCACTGATTACTGTTAGCAAACTCGAGAATGAACGATTTATCCCGACCCTCTGTTTTCAGTTAGTTAGTCAATCCTCTATCCTGCTAATATATTACCTCCCCCTCCCTCATGAACTTTTATCTTGTGCCTTTTATGTGGCACCTTGTAAAATGCATTCTGGAAATCCAAATACACCACATGTATATTGTACATTAATGATTTAGACGAGGGGATTAAATGTAGTATCTCCAAATTTGCGGTTGACACGAAGTTGGGTGACAGAGTGAGCTGCGAGGAGGATGCTATGAGGCTGCAGAGTGACTTGGATAGGTGAGGTGAGTGAGCAAATGCATGGCAGATGAAGTATAATGTGGATAAATGTGAGGTTATTCACTTTGGTGGTAAAAACAGAGAGACAGCCTATTATCTGAATGGTGACAGATTAGGAAAAGGGGAGGTGCAACGAGACCTGGGTGTCATGGTACATCAGTCATTGAAGGTTGGCATGCAGGTACAGCAGGCGGTTAAGAAAGCAAATGGCATGTTGGCCTTCATAGCGAGGAGATTTGAGTACAGGGGCAGGGAGGTGTTGCTACAGTTGTACAGAGCCTTGGTGAGGCCACACCTGGAGCATTGTGTTCAATTTTGGTCTCCTAACTTGAGGAAGGACATTCTTGCTATTGAGGGAGTGCAGCGAAGATTCACCAGACTGATTCCCGGGATGGTGGGACTGACCTATCAAGAAAGACTGGATCAACTGGGCTTGTATTCACTGGAGTTCAGAAGAATGAGAGGGGACCTCATAGAAACTTTCAAAATTCTGACGTGTTTAGACAGGTTAGATGCAGGAAGAATGTTCCCAATGTTGGGGAAGTCCAGAACCAGGGGTCACAGTCTAAGGATAAGGGGTAAGCCATTTAGGACCGAGATGAGGAGAGACTTCTTCACCCAGAGAGTGGTGAACCTGTGGAATTCTCTGCCACAGAAAGTGGTTGGGGCCAATTCATTAAATATATTCAAAAGGGAGTTAGATGAAGTCCTTACTACTCGGGGGATCAAGGGGTATGGCGAGAAAGCAGGAAGGGGGTACTGAAGTTTCATGTTCAGCCATGAACTCATTGAATGGCAGTGCAGGCTAGAAGGGCTGAATGGCCTGCTCCTGCACCTATTTTCTATGTTTCTATGTTTCTATATCCACTGGTTCCCCTTTATCCACCCTGCTTGTTACATCCTCAAAGAAGTCCAGCAAATTTGTCAAACTTGACTTCTCCTTCATAAATCCATTCTGACTCTGCCTGACTGAATTATGTTTTTCCAAATGTCCTGCTACTGCTTCTTTAATAATGGACTCCAATATTTCCCCATCTCCAGATGTTAGGCTAACTGGTCTATAGTTTCCTGATTTTTGTCTGCATCCTTTTTATCATTAGAGGCATTACACTTGCAGTTTTTGAATCTGCTGGGATCTCCCCAGAACTCCCCAGGAATTTTGGTAAATTACAACCAATGCATCCACTATCGCTTTCGCTACTTCTCTGAAGACTCTAGGATGCAAGCCATCAGGTCCAGGGGATTTATCCGCCTTTTGTCACATTATCTTACTGAGTACCACCTCCTTAGTGATTGTGATTGTGTTCAGTTCCTCCCCCCACTATCCACTGACTATCCACTGTCGGAATATTGTTAGTGTCCTCTACCGTAAAGACTGCTACAAAATATTTGTTCAGAGTTTCTGCCATCTCCATGTTCCCCATCACTAATTCCCCAGTCTCATCCTCTAAGGGGCCAACATTTATTTTAGCCACTCTTTTCCTTTTTATATACCTGGAGAAACTCTTGCTAACTGTTTTTAAATTTTGTGCTAGCTTACTTTCATCTTTCCTTTCTTGTTTATTTTTTTGGTCATTCTTTGCTGACTTTTAAAAGCTTCACAATCTTTTGTCCTTCCATGAGTTTTGGTCACTTTGTATGCCCTTGTTTTTAATTAGATATCATCCTTTATTTCTTTCGCGAGCGACGGATGGCTATCTTTTCTTTCACACCCTTTCCTCCTCACTGGAATATATTTTTCAAGAGTTGTGAAATACCTCCTTAAATGTACACCAATGTTCATCCACCATCCTACACTTTAATCTATTTTCCCAGTCCACTTTAGCCAACTCTGCCCTCATACCTTTGTAGTCTCCATTATTTAAGCTTAGTACGCTGGTTAGAAATTCAACTTTCTCACTCTGCATCTGAACTTGAAATTCAACCATGCTATGATCACTCATTGCAAGGGGATCCTTTACTGGGAGATTGTTTATTAATCCTGCCTCATTACACAGGACCAGATCTAAGATAGCCTGCCCCATAGTTGGGTCCGTTACAGACTGCTCAAGGAACCCATCCCTTATGCACTCTATGAACTCTTCTTCAACGCTACCCTGACCAATTTGATTTGTCCCATCAATAGGGAGGTTAAAATCACCCATTACAAGTCATACCACGACAACTTCCAGCGCGAGCTGCTCCAAGTGAGCGACAGCTTCGAGGTGGGCGATTGGGTGACGTCATCAGGACCCAGGTCGCCATTTGGAGCATGGGCAGGAGCATCGGCTGAGCCTAGGTAAAGCAGAGAAGCGGGAAGGTCACGGGGAGGTGTGGCGAGTGATCGAGGGGAGGAGCGATGAGGGATCGTGGCTGAGATTTGCTGAGTGGTCATGGCGGAGTTCCAGCCAACGTTTGGTGCGGAGGAGCGGTGAGGGATCGTGGCGGAGATTTGGTGAGGGATCATGGTGGAGGTGCGGTAAATGAGGATTCGGCACCAGGAGAGCCGAGGGCCCAAGAGCAGCATAGACCAGGCTACACTGCGATATGTGTGCGCACTAGGCCCATGCAGTAGAGCAGGTCTCCAGTCGTCCTGGTTAACCCTTGCCACTGGATAAAGGCCTAGCTCTGTCAAGCCTGTGTAGTGGCTGATGTGCAACAGTCACCACACGTTAAAACAATCCATGCACAGGCATCTTCAACCTCTTCAATTGGAGTTCAGGACTGGAACATCGGGTCCTTCATTGAAACATCTCTGAACTCATGTGCAAGCAAGTCATCCTCGTTCGAGGGACCGTCGATGAGGATGATGAGTAGGTCAGTGAGGTCAGGAGCAGTAGGTCAGTGAGGTCAGGGACAGTAGGACAGTGAGGTCAGGGGCAGTAGGTCAGTGAGGTCAGGGGCTGCAGGTCAGTGAGTTCAGGGGTCATTTTGGATCAGCACTTGGTGTGAGGCAGGGGAGGAGGATGGAGGGGAGGGGGGCGTAGGAGGGGAGGGGAGGAGGGGAGGGGGGAGAAGGTGATGGGGGAGAGAAGGTGAGGAACGGCAAGAAGGGAAGGGGGGAGAGAAGGGGGGAGAAGGTTAGAGGGGGAGATGGAGATGGTGCGATCGCGAAAGAGCAACAGAGGGTGACAGACAAAGAGAGGAAGGGAGAGGGTGATGGTGGGAGGGAGGGATAGAAGAAGAGGAAGTGCAAGGTGCTGACGTGGCTTTCTCTGGGTGAAGACATTTACATACTGAGGGATGGGCAGTGAGACTCTCTCAGGCTGCAGGTTTATAAAGCAGAGCCCAGTGAAGGGCAGTTTATCAGTAAGCAGGCACAGGGACAGGAGCAGACACCATGATTTCACCCATCCAGCTGATCTGGCCTCTGGCATTCTGCGTCGCAGGTACCAATCTCTCTCCTTCCACGTTTAATATCTTCCTGCTGTCGATTTCTGTCCAACTCTACTGACCAGTGATTGAAGGGCAAATGCTGACACTAGAGGAGAACTCAGTGTCTCGAGCAATCTCTCATTTTACAGCGTCTTTCTGTGATAGTGCTTACTTCACTTTCTTTCCCCATTTCCCCCTCAGGTATCAGTGGGGACATCATCATGACCCAGTCTCCCCCGGTGCTGTCAGTGAGTGAGGGACAGACTGCAAAGATCACCTGTACCGCCAGTGCATCCGTTAGCAATGATGTTGCTTGGTACCAGCAGAAAGCCGGGCAGAAACCCACTCTGCTGATCTATGAGGCAACAGATCGTTTCACTGGAACCTCCAATCGCTTCACCGGCAGTTACCAGTCCAACACGTTCACCCTGAGCATCAGCAACGTGCAGAGCGAGGATGTCGCAGTCTATTACTGTCAGCAATATTACAGCACCCCTCTACACTGTGATACACAGCCGTACAAAAACCTCAATATACACAGCGCCACCTCCTGTACTGACTCACCCCACAGTTATATATAATATATAATAATGGACACACAGCCCCACCTCCTGTACTGACTCACCCCACAGTTATATATAATATATAATAATGGACACACAGCCCCACCTCCTGTACTGACTCATCCCACAGTTATATATAATATATAATAATGGACACACAGCCCCACCTCCTGTACTGACTCACCCCACAGTTATATATAATATATAATAATGGACACACAGCCCCACCTCCTGTACTGACTCACCCCACAGTTATATATAATATATAATAATGGACACACAGCCCCACCTCCTGTACTGACTCACCCCACAGTTATATATAATATATAATAATGGACACACAGCCCCACCTCCTGTACTGACTCACCCCACAGTTATATATAATATATAATAATGGACACACAGCCCCACCTCCTGTACTGACTCATCCCACAGTTATATATAATATATAATAATGGACACACAGCCCCACCTCCTGTACGGTTTTAAACATGACTGACACACAGCTCGATGGGAGTGATGGCAGGAACATTCAGCTGAAAGCTGCAGTGAATTGGGAAAGGATGGAGTGGGTCAGAGAGGAGTTGGGGCTGTGTCTTCATCACTGACAATCTCACAGCTCTACTCTGTACATTCAGACAGCACGGAGACACTGGGTGGTCCCTCTGTCCTCAATCCAAATAATCTCACAAACCCCCCACTATTGAGAGGGCCACAACTAATAAAACTCAAGGCATAAACATGAAAGGAAAGTGAACAAGTGAAATGGTCGTGCTCTTTCACTGCCCACCCCACACTCCAGGCCCTGCGGTGCCCACTCGTCGCAGAAGGCCTCAAGCCTACCCTGGGCTCCATCCCCAGGGTCATCCTGATGTGGACATAGCCCCCGAAGGGAGGCAGGCAGGCAGCGCGACCACCCCATGAGCCCCGTCCAACTGGGACCTGTGGATGGCCACCATGGGCAGGCCCACGGGGAGGCGCTCTGACCTGCCCGCTCTCCCTGCACCGGGTGACCAGGCCCAGGAGCAGCCCCATGGGGAGGCCCTCCGACCTGTCCACTCTCCCTGCACCGGGTGGCCAGGCCCAGGAGCAGGCCCACAGGGAGGCCCTCCGACCCGTCCACTCCCCCCGCACCGGGTGACCAGGCCCAGGAGCGTGGGACTGAAGTGGAGCCAGAAATCGAGGAGCAGCCCCTTCAAATAGTGGAAGAGGGGCTGCATCCTCTCACACTCCATGTACACACGGGTCACGGACTGAGGAAACAGGTTTCTAAAGCCCCTGAAACTCGTTATTTTATAATGATCCCCGAGGAAGGCCTGTGTCAGCAACACAAACATCTCGCTTGCAGACGGAGCCCGTTGTTCAAGGGGCACAAAGAGGTGAGCCCTGTGTGAGGGGGACTTTCATTCTCCAGCAATTCCATGGCCCCAGGGTTACCGTCTGATGGGGCGGGAAGGGCAGCTGGGAGATTTGTCCCAAACACGTCGGATTCCCAACTCTCCCGGGCACTGCCACAGGCAACTCAGACACAGAGAGAGAGGGAGGGAGAGAGGGAGAGGGAGGGAGTGAGAGAGAGAGAGAGAGCACGAGAGAGCGTGATTGTAATGGGAGAGAGATTGAGTGAGTGTGGGAGGGAGAAGGAGGGAGACAGATTAAGGGAGAGGGAGCGGCAGAGAGGGAGGGAGGAAGAGGGAGTGAGGGAGAGAGAGAGAGTGTGAGAGGGAGGGAGAAACAGAGTCAGCGAGACTGTGAGAGAGAGCGAGAGAGTATGAGAAACAGAGTGAGTGAGACACACTCACACACAGACAGAGAGCGGGGGAGAGAGACTGAGTGAGCCAGGGACGGAGGATATTGTACAGCCGCTGCACTGGAAGCTGTCACTGTGGCTCACGTTCGGTAAAGGAACCAAGCTCAGACTGAGTAAGTAAAACCCAATGCTCCGTTATTAACACTTTAAATACTGAATCTTTCTAAGACACAAATGCTGAATGTGCGAAGGTGTTAGTTTACATATGATTACACTCGATCCTCCCGTCTTTCCTCATCTAAATCTATCAGCATAACCCTCTATTCCCTTCTCCCTCATATCCCTGTCTAGCCTCCCCTTAAATACATCGATACTATTCACTTCAATCACTCCCTGTGGTAGCCAGTTCCACATTCTCACCGCTTGCCGGGTAAAGAATTTTCTCCTGAATTCCCGATTGGATTTCTTGCTGACTATCTTATATTGATGGCCTCTAGTTCTGCTCTTCCCCACATGTGGAAACACTCTCTCTGTATCCACTCTATCAAATCCTTTCCTAATGTTAAAGACCTCTATCAGGTCACCCCTCAGCCTCAAGAGAAAAGAGCCCCAGCCTGTTCATCCTTTCCTGATATGTAAACCCTCGCACTTCTGGTCCCATCCTTGTAAACCTTCTCTGCACCCTCTCCAGTGCCTGTGTATGGGTTATATAATATGGTGGGGAGCTGCGGTGAATGAAAGGGTTAATTGAAGAGTGCTGTGTATGACAGGGAGCCTGGCTGTATTCCTTTACCCACACTCCCCCTTCACCCAGCAAAGTACAAGTAACGAACCGTTACCCACCGTGTGGAGGAGATCTGGACGTTGGCACACTGCGGTCCCATCCCTGCACCATCCCCGGAAATCGCTCCCGAGCCTCCTGCCTGTCTCAGTGTGACAGACACGGTGTGTGAGACACGGGCAGAGTGTGGGTGTGAGTGAGTGAGCTCGCTGGGGGCAGTCTGTGCTCCTGTCACAGTCTCTGATATAACTGAGCTCAGCCTCAGCACACTGACACTCCCGAGGTCCCGCCTCCCCCAGCTCCAACTCTGATCTGTCCAGCCCCCGCTCACCTCCTGTCCAACTTCTGATCACAAACAGGGGCAGCAGGGCTCCAATCCGGCAGCTGCAGTGCTCCAGGGTTGTGGGGAGACTCTCAGTTGCTGTTTCTGTGGCTCGAGTTCAGGCCGATATTTATCCCTCGACCTACATCGCTTAAAATGCTTATTTACCACATTGCTGTGTGTGGGAGCTTGCTGTGCACAAATTAGTTGCCCTGTTTCCCACATTACAACAGTGACTGCACTTCAAAAATGTATTTCATTGGCTGTGAAGCACTTTGGGACATCCTGAGGTGTAAATGGCGCTATATAAATGCAGGCCTTTCTTTAATTTCTCTTTTCTTTTTATTAACTGGGCATCGTACAATTCCTCTGCTGATTAAATCTGGACCCAGCAGAAAATCCCCAGAACACGGACTAATGTTCCATAAGAACTTGGGAATTAGGAGCAGGAGGAGGCCATTCGGCCCCTCGAGCCTGCTCCGCCATTCAATGAGATCATGGCTGATCTTCTACCTCAACTCCACTTTCCTGCACTGTCCCCATATCCCTCGATTCCCTTAATATTCAAAAATTTATCGATCTCCGGAATATACTCAAGGACTGAACCTCCACAGCCCTCTGGGAAAGAGAATTCCACAGATTCATCACACTCTGAGTGAAGAGGTATCTCCTCATCTCAGTCCTAAATGGCCGAGCTTTTATACTGAGACTGTGACCCCTGGTTCTAGACTCCCCAGCCCGAGGAAACATCGTCCCTGCATCTACCCTGTCAAGCCCTGTCAGAATTTTGTATGTGTCAATGAGATCCCTTCTCATTCTTCTAAACACTGGAGAATATAGGCCTAGTCTACTCAATCTCTCCATAGGACAATCCCCCCATCCCAGATGTCCATCTGATGTGTCTTCATGTTTGTCATACGTGATGGAGCAGACAGCAGGAGTTCCACCAGCAACGCAGGACGTTACCTCAGTGCCCGGCCCACTTTCCCCATCCACTTACCATATTCTTACAGGTAAACGGGCTTAGCACCTGCCCTCGGCCGTTAAAATGTCGCACCTCTACACCACAGGCTGCCCGTCATCTGCTCCCCATCTCACTCCTGAAGGCACTACCTCTGGCTGGGGCACAGCTCCCCTCCCTAAGTGGGCTCACTGTCCCAGTGTGATCCCTGAGACTGAGTGTGTCATGCTTATCGACAGTGAGGTATCAGCCGTGGCTCAGTCACTTGCACGCTCGGCTCTGAGGGACATTCACGACCACCAGACATCCCAAAGTGCTTTACAACCAATGAAGTACTTTTTGAAGTGTACTCACTGTTGTAATGTAGGAAATGCAGCAGCCAATTCGTGCACAGCAAGCTCCCACAAACAGCAATGTGCTGATGACCAAATAACCTGTTTTTGTCATGTTGCGAAATAAATATCGGCCAGGACACCAGAGTGGGATTTGAACCCTCAAATTCTGACTCAGAGGTGAGGCTGCTACCAACTGAGCCACTGGCTGACACCATTTGGTCCATCGTATCTTCGCTGGCCGACAAAGATCTCTCCAGCTTAATCCCACTTTCCAGCTCTGGGTCCGTAGCCCTGTAGGTTACGGCACTTCAAGTGCACATCCAAGTACTTTTTAAATGTGGAGATTGTTTCTGCCTCTACCACCCTTTCAGGCAGTGAGTTCCAGACCCCCACCACCCTCTGGGTGAAGAATTGTTTTCTCATCTCCCCTCTAAACCTTCCACCAATTACTTTAAATCTATGCCCCCTGGTTGTTGACCCCTCTGCTAAGGGAAATAGAGCCTTCCTATCCACTCTATCTCGGCCCCTCATAATTTTATACACCTCAATAAGGTCTCCCCTCAGCCTCCTCTGTTCCACGGAAAACACCCCCAGCAGATCCAATCTTTGTTCATAGCTAAAATTTTCCAGTCCAGGCAACATCCTCGTAAATCTTCCTGTGTGCAATTGGTTGTAAAGCACCTTGGGACATCCTGAGGTTGTGAAAGGCGCTATATAATTTCAAGGCCTTCTTTCATTGAAGTGGGAGGGCCCTGATCCTGACCCTCGCCCATTGTCTGCGCACTCTGACCTTCCAGGAGCTCACGGGATCATTGGGAGCAGTGACCCTGCCTGACCCCGGTACACTGAGGCTAATTGTAGCCTCACCTTTGATCTCACCCCGGTGCTGGGCAGCAAGCTTTTAAACGCAATCTAGAAGCTTCTGCACCGTCACCCAACATGAAGCCTTGCTGAAGTGTGTTTATACAAGTGTGCCGCAATGTTCCCGGATAAAGTTCTCCCAATCTGTGTGTGATCTGAGCTTTCTCACTGCTGAGCCTGTTTCCCCTGTATCCACCCATCTACAGTTCGAGCTTCCTGCCAGTGAACAGCGTCTTAATGGGACACTCAGTCTTCACCGACTCTTACTGTTAACCATTTCAGTGCTGAATGTGTGCCAACCCTGCACTGCAGATGTTTATACAACAGTCCAATATGATTTTGAGTATCAGCCGTGGCTCAGTGCATTGCACTCTCACCTTTGAGTCAGAAGGTTTGTGGGTTCAAGTCCCACTCCAGGGACTTGAGCACAAAAATCTAGGCTGACACTGCAGTGCATTGCTGAGGGACCGCCGCACTGTCGGAGGGGCTGTCTTTCAGATGAGACGTTAAACCGAGGCCCCGTCTGCCCTCTCAGGTGGATGTAAAAGATCCCATGCCACTATTTTGAAGAAGAGCAGGGGAGTTCACCGGTGTCCTGGTCAATATATATCCCTCAACCAACATGACAGAAGAACAGATTTTCAGGTCATTATCACATCGCTGTTTGTGGGAGCTTGCTGTGCGCAGATTGGCTGCCGTATTTCCCACATTACAACAGTGACTGCACTCCAAAAGTACTTCATTGGCTGTAAAGTGCTTTGAGACGTATGGGGGTTGTGAAAGGTGTAATATAAATGCATGGCTTTTATTTTTTTTAATCACCTTTGTAAGGGGTGGTTTGCAGGGGGTCAGCTTTCCCTTCTGACCTTATATGAGCGGTTTCGAATCGCTCCCACACCCTTGGTCCCAGACATTGGAATTATGAAGGGATTGTGACAGACTTGGACAGACAATCGGTTTCAAGGTAGGAAGCAGGTATGCCTTTATTGTTTTTAAAAAGAAGTAAAAGGCACACCTTTAATAACACACACAGACCAATACACACTGAGGAGTACAATACATTGAATAAATTGTCAAATTACAGCCTGTGGGGAAAAGAATACAGCTTCAACTCTAAATGGGGTAAAGAGGAGAATGCAGATACATTTACACAAGTTATCCCAGCCTCCCCCCTCCCAATTCCCCTAACTAACTAAGTTAGAGCTCTGAGGGTTCAGGGGCTATGCTCACCAATCCCTTTAGACAGTTGCCGGTGAATCACAGTTTCGGGGTTCGCTGCACTTGGCCTTCTAGGCTAGCCGTACCCCGGATGGAGGAGAGGACTTCGGACTGCGTAGTCTTCGGTTGGGATGCATCCGTTGATGCGGTAAGTTGCGTTTTGGATGTATGGGGTAAGTACCCATTTTCTTTGGTTAGGAATAGTTTTAGTTAGTCCCTTTTGGTAATTTCTTCCCCATTGGGACGTTCAGAAGTAGATTGTAGAGTGGTTGTCAATTTGGTTGCTGACAACCTTCCGTTTCGTGGGCCTCGTGCTCGGTCAGTTCCTGATCAGTTCTGGTAGTTTCCTTCACTATTCCATTTCTTCACTGTAGAGCAAGCAGGCTGCTTGTCTGTGTCTGTGTTCCAGTCTGTGTCCTTGTTCGAGTCTGTGCGAGTTCCAGTCTGTGTTCTGTTAGTTTTTCCTTGTAAAACTGGGGGATAGATATATCCCAAAAAAAGGTTCCGTTATCTCCCATCAAATCTCTTGGGCTCTGTTTAAACTGTTCTATCCATTGACTTTCAAATGTCTCCTTTGTCAGCAGTAACTCGATTAGGGTGTGAGAATGTGCTATCACTGGTTTTGCATTGTTTTAGGATTGTCCAGTTTTTCTGACCATGATTTCCATTATGCTTGATTGGGTAATTCGATTATCTCTTAGGGGGTGAATAGTTCCCCCAGACAGTCTGGGATCCTTAATACACGAATTTTCTTCACAGAAGTTAGCCCCACCTCCTGTATTCGGCAACTCTTTTTCGCAGCCAAAATGTTGTATAATCTTAAAATCGATATGCTCCTTCCCATAGATGTTTAGGGGATCTCAGGCTTCTGTAATTTAGGTCCATTTTGAATTCTCTTTTCAAAAAGTCCAAACACAGGGGAGGTCTCCATGAATGCATCCCCTTTTATCCCCTGCAGGCGCCGTCTGCCCCTTTAAACTCATTTTAAAAGTCCAGAAAGGGATTCTTCTCCTCTGCAGGGGAAAGGTACTAGGAATCTTTGCGAAATATTGGTAAATTCTACACCTTAACATTAAACGCATTTATATTTAGATTAAACTTATCAAGCGAGGCAAAGAAGATGAAGAATTAGTGTTGCTCGCCTCTAATGGTTAATCGCCAGCCAGGAGTTCATTAACCCAGGTCTCCGTTATCAGATCTGAATTATCCCCACACGGAAACACCCACAGTGACACAGACCCACACACACACAGACTAATATACACCTATTAAACAGATTTCTCCTCCCTTTCAGGTCGAGGGAAGACACCACCCACGCTGACCCTGCTGCCCCCCTCCCCGGAGGAGGTCACGACCAAGGGCACTGCCACCCTGGTGTGCCTCGCCGATCACTTCTACCCCGATGCGGTGGAGGTGGAGTGGAAGAAGGACGGGGCGACCATTTCGGCCGGGGTCCAGACCAGCGACTACCTGCGAGCTTCGGACAACACCTACAGTGTCAGCAGCCTGCTGACCCTCTCTGGCTCCGACTGGGAGTCCAACGCCAGCTTCTCCTGCAGCCTCACCCACGAGAGCCTCTCCTCTCCCCTCAGCAAGGGGGTCAGGAGAGCAGAATGTTCGTAGTGTGTCAGGGACAGTCCGCGGGGGTGACGCAACTTTAAACAGAACAGGGGGTGAGCCGGGAGGGCATAGGTCATTGTCAGCACTGCATTTCTACTCTCTTCCTTCTCGGGACTATGTCAGGGAAAGCATCTGAGGGTCAGGGGGTAAGGCATGTTATTGGGGCAGTGTCAGGGGAGCTTTACTCTGTATCTAACCCGTGCGGTACCTGCCCTGGGAGTGTTTGATGGGACAGTGTTGACTCGTAAAACCTCTCGAAGATGCTGAAGACAGTCAGCAGAGTAAAACTAATGTTAAACTGCGAAGTGCCGCTTCAGTAAGCAGACCTCCTCCCTGCTCACCCTGCTGTTACAATTCAAGGTTTTGTCCCCGTTTAAAGGGACAGGATTCTCACGGTGTGGAGAAAATCCCCACAACTGTTTTAATAAAGCTGCATTCTCCCTGTGAATGTCTCCAGCTCGCTCTCACTGGGCTGTTTATTCAAGTCTTATTTCTGTAAATGTGAATCTGTAAAAGGCAATAAACGTGAAGAATATTCAGTCTGTGTCTGGCGAATGCTTTGGAAATGTCCCACCTCCCCCTCAACTGGATTGGCTGCATTTCAGTAAGTGTCTGTCCTGATTGGCTGGGTGGGCTGTCAATCAATGGCACATCAGAAGGAAATTTGATTCAAAGCCTGTTATCAATCATTTTAAAACGATCAATTTGGCCTTGAACCCCTGGAGTGAACAAGATTAAACACAGAGACACTAAAAGCTGCTGGGGTGGGTGGGGTGGCTTGACCCATCCACCTCCACGGAGGTGTGTGGGGGACCTGACCCATCCACCTCCATGGCACGAACCTGGTATTGCAGTACTTCCAGGAACAGTGCAGTGGCTCCCGGCCTTTTGGCTAAAAGCATTGGCGCAGAGTGATCCATGATGTGTGCAAGGTGACCTCTGGCGTTTGTGATTTGACAAAGAATTGGAAAGATTGGCAACGAAAAATAAAAAAAAAAAAATTAAACCCTCTCTGTCTGAGCATTGGCTCTCACTCAGCACACTGGGGGTGTTGGGGCAGCCCCCGATGGTGGGATCGCACTGTGCACTGTGTGCTGACTGCTGGGGACAATCTGGGGGCAGGAGGCCACAGTCACAACGTTGCATTCTCTCTCCTTAACGTGTGGCTCGTGGCAGCAGCACAAAACTGTACCGAGTGAGGCCTCAGCTTAGGGAGAGGAGCAGTCAGTGTATCACCGTGTACATGTTCCTGAGTGTTAGTGTGGCTTACCCAGCACCGCCTGTAGGTGTGTGTGTGTGTGTGACTGTTACCCAGCACTGTCTGCAGGTGTGTGTGTGTGTGTGTGTGTGTGTGTGTGAGTGTTACCCAGCACGGTTATGTCGGCCTGAGGAGAGCTCCGCAGTGATGCTCCAGCTCCTGGGGGAGTCGGGGGTCGTTAGGAGGCTGGGGGGATGGGGGATGGGGGAGTGGAGGGGAGACCAGAGGGAGTGATCGGGGGCTGACCTTGTGGGAACTGGGGGGGGGGGAGAACCTGGGCGATCGGGTGTGGGGGTTCTCAGGGGGTCTCACCAATACCCTGTACAGATGTAGCAGGACTTCTCTGCTTTTATACTCCATCCCCCTGACAATAAAGGGCAACATTCCATTAGCTTTCCTGATCACTTGCTGTACCTGCATACTAACTTTTTGTGTTTCATGCACAAGGACCCCCAGGTGCCTCTGTACTGCAATAGCTTGCAATTTTTTCTCCATTTAAAAAATAAACTGCTTTCCTATTCTTTATGCCAAAGTGGATAACATCACATTTTCCCACATTACACTCCATCTCCCAACTTTTTGCCCACTCATTTAGCCTGTCTATATTGCTTTGCAGATTTCTTCTGTCCTCCTCACAATTTGCTTTCCCATCCATCATCATTGGCAGTCCCTCGGAATCGAGGAAGACTTGCTTCTACTCTGAGAATGAGTCGTTCGGTGGCTGAACAGTCCAATACGAGAACCACAGTCCCTGCCACAGGTGAGACAGATAGTTGTTGAGGGTAAGGGTGGGTGGGACAGATTTGATGCGCAATCCTTCCGCTGCCTGCATTTGATTTCTGCATGCTCTCGGCGATGAGTCTCGAGGTGCTCAGCGCCCTCCCGGATACACTTCCTCCACTGGGGGCGGTCTTTGGCCAGGGACTCCCAGGTGTCAGTGGGGAAGTTGCACATTATCAGGGAGGCTTTGAGTGTGTCCTTGTAACTTTCCTCTGCCCACCTTTGGCTCGTTTGCCGTGAAGGAGTTCCGAGTAGAGCGTTTGCTTTGGGAGTCTCGTGTCTGGCATGCGGACAATGTGGCCTGCCCAGTGGAGCTGATCAAGTGTGGTCAGTGCTTCAATGCTGGGGATGTTGGACTGGTCGAGGACGCTAATGTTGGTGCCTCTGTCCTCCCAGCAAACGTGGTTACTTTACACTCGATCCCTTTGTCATTAATATAGATTGTAAATAATTGAGACCCCAGCACCGATCCCTGTGGCACCCCACAAGTTACCGTTTGGCAACGGGAACATAACCCATTTAACCTGACTCTCTGTTTTGTGTTAGTTAGCCAATCCTCTATCCATGCTAATATATTATCCCCAACCCCGTGAACTTTTATCTTGTGCCTTTTATGTGGCACCTTATTGAATGCCTTCTGGAAATCCAAATACACCACATCCACTGGTTCCCCTTTATCCACCCTGCTCATTACATCCTCCAAGAATTCCAGTAAATTTGTCAAACATGATTTCCCTTTCATCAAACCGTGCTGACTCTGCTTGATTGAACTATGCTTTTCCAAATGTCCTGCTATTGCTTCCTTAATAATGGATTCCAGCATTTTCCCAACGACAGATGTTAGGCTAACTGGTCTATCGTTTCCTGCTTTCTGTCTGTCTCCTTTTTTAAATAGGGGTGTTACATTTGCTGTGCGTGCTTTGGAGAGGGCGTTAAAAGGTGCGGTGACATCCAGAATACCAGATTTTCCGTCCATTCAACAACAACAACCTGTATTTATATAGCGCCATTTACGTAGAGAAATGTCCCAAGGCAATTCCCAGGAGTATTATGAGATACAAAATTTGACACCGAGTCACATAAGAAGAAATTAGTATAAGTGAGCAAAGAGGGATGTTTTAAGGAGTGTCTTCAAGGAGGAAAGAGAGGTAGAGAGGCAGAGAGGTTTAGGGAAGGGAGTTCCAGAGCTGGGGTCTCGGCAACAGAAGGCACGGCCACCAATAGTTGAGCGATTACAATCAGGGATGCTCAGGAGGGCAGAATTGGAGGAGCACAGACATCTCGGGAGGTTGTGGGGCTGGAGGAGATCACAGAGATAGGGATGGGCGAGGTCATGGAGGGATTTGAAATCAAGGATGAGAATTTAAAAAATCAAGGTGTTGCTTGACCGGAAGCCAATGTCTGTCACTACCCTCCCCCCTACCACCAACGAGCAGCACCCCCGCCTCCCTCCCTCTCCTCCCTCACTCCCGCCCTCCTCACACCCCTCCCTCACCATCCCTCCCTGCTATTCAAACACCCCTATCCCTCACCCACTACTCCCTCCCAATCTTCCTGCACCCCTACCTCACACACCTCTCCTCCCCCCTCCCATCCCCTCCGCCCCTCCCAAGCCGGAATAGGCCATTTGGCCCCTCGAGCCTGCTCCGCCATTCAATGAGATCATGGCTGATCTTCTACCTCAACTCCACTTTCCTGCACTGTCCCCATATCCCTTGATTCCCTTAATATTCAAAAATTTATTGATCTCCATCTTGAATATACTCAAGGACTGAGCCTCCACAGCCCTCTGGGGTAGAGAATTCCAGAGATTCACCACCCTCTGAGTGAAGAAATTTCTCCACATCTCACTCCGAAATGGCCTACCCCTTATTCTGAGACTGTGACCCCTGGTTCTAGACACCCCAGCCAGAGGAAACATCCTCCCTGCATCTACCCTGTCCAGCCTTGTCAGAATTGTGTATGTTTCAATGAGATCCCCTCTCATTCTTCTAAACTCTGGAGAGTATGGGACTTGGAACTTGCGGAACCAAGGTGGGTAGATGGAGTTCAGATACAGATGAGCCGTGATCTGATTGAATGGGGGAACAGGCTCGAGGAGCTGAATGGCCTCCTCCTGTTCATTGTGCCCAGCAGCAGCTGTGTCCCTCTCCGCAACCTCATCTTGACTTTTATCAGTCGCATCAGAGCCTTGATTCCCTCACCAGGGGGCTGGTGTTTCCAGATCAATGTCCAGTTGATCGATGCCATGAGTCAGACTCAGTGAACGCTGTCAGCGGGTGGAAAGGTTGCTCTAACTGCAGCCTTGTTCCAATGCATTTGGGGAGGGGCAAAAAGGCAAGGGAATACACAATAAATGGGAGGGTACTGAGAGGGGTGGAGAAACGGAGGGACCTTGGAGTGCATGTCCACAGATCCCTGAAGGTAGCAGGCCAGGTCGATAAGGTGCTTAAAAAGGCACTCAGAATACTTGCCTTTATTTGCCGAGGTAGAGAATATAAAAACAGGGAGGTTATGCTTGACCTGTATAAAACACTAGTTAGGCCACAGCTAGAGTACTGCATGCAGTTCTGGTCACCACATTACAGGAAAGATATAATTGCACTCGAGAGGGTACAGAGGAGATTCACGAGGATGTTGCCAGGACTGGAGAATTTTAGCTATGAACAAAGATTGGATCTGCTGGTGGTGTTTTCCTTGGAACAGAGGAGGCTGAGGGGAGATCTTATTGAGGTGTATAAAATGATGAGGGGCTGAGATAGAGTGGATAGAATGGACCCATTTCCCTTAGCAGAGGGGTCAACAACCAGGGGGCATAGATTTAAAGTAATTGTTGGAAGGTTTAGAGGGGAGGTGAGGAAACAAGTCTTCACCCAGAGGGTGGTGGGGGTCTGGAACTCACTTCCTGAAAGGGTGGGAGAGGCAGAAACCCTCATCACGTTTAAAAAGTACTTGGATGTGCCCTTAAAGTGCCGTAACTCACAGGGCTACGGACCCAGAGCTGGAAAGTGGGATTCGGCTGGGTAGCTCTTTGTTGGCCGGCGCGGACACGATGGACCAAAATGGCCTCCTTCCGTGCTGTAATTTTCTGTGATTCTATGATCGTGCTGGTGGTGTTGACCACTTTAAAAGTCGTAGCATACATTTTATTGAATCTATTTCCATCCCCGGTTTCCCCGCTGCCAATAATTGGATCAATCGATGCTGTAGCGCCCCCTTGTGGTACATCTATATGGGCTCCACCCAAACCCCTGATTTCAACCCTTGAACCCACATTGCTGACGCTAGCTGGAGCCCCACTCCTTAATCACAGCATCTCCCAGCACAGTGGGAGGCTATTCAGCCTGTCAAACCTGTGTTGGCTCTTTGACAAAGCTATGGACTACTATGGTCTTGACTAATGATCCAGAGACATGAGTTCAAATCCCACCACGGCAGCTGGGGAATTTAAATTCAGTTAATTAAATAAATCTGGAATAAAAAGCTTGTGTCAGTAATGGTGACCATGAAACTGCCAGATTGTCGTAAAAACCCATCTACCTGGCCTGCTACCTTCAGGGATCTGTGGACATGCAAACCCAGGTCCCTTTGTTCCTCTACACCTCTCAGTGTCCTACCAGTTAATGTATATTCCTTTGCCTTGTTAGCCCTCGTCAAATGCATGACCTCACACTTCTCTGGATTAAATTCCATTTGCCACTGTTCTGCCCACCTGACCATTTAATTGATATCTTCCTGCAGCCTACAGCTATCTTCTTCATTATTAACTACAAGGCCGATTTTCATAGCATCTGCAAACTTCTTTATCATACCTGCAAAATTCAACTTTAAATCGTTGATATATACCACAAAAAGCAAGGGACCTTGTACTGAGCCCTGCGGAACCCCACTGGAAACAGCCTTCCAATCACAAAAATACCCATCAGCTATTACCCTTTGCTTCCTGCCTCTGAGCCAATTTTGGATCCAACTTGCCACTTTGCCCTGGATCCCATGGGCTTTTACTTTCATGACCATTCTGTAATGTAGGACCTTATCAAAAGTCTTGCTAAAATCCATATACACTACATCAAACGCACGAACCTCTTTGACACTTCTTATTACTTCCTCGATGAATTCAATTAAGTCAGTCAGACACGATCTACCCTTAACAAATCCATGCTGACTGTCCTTGATTAATCCGTGTCTTTCTAAATGAAGATTTATCCTGTCTCTCAGGGTTTTTTCCAATAATTTTCCCACCATGAGGTCAGGCTGACTGCCCTGTAATTACTCGGTCTATCCCTTTCTCCCTTATTTAAACAAAGGTACAACATTAGCAGCCCTCCAGTACTTGGAAAATGATGATCAGAGCCTCTGCTATTTCTTCTTTTGCTTCTCTTAACAGCCTGGGATACATTTGATCAGGCCCTGGGGATTTATCCACTTTCAAAGCTGCTAAGCCCCTGAATACCTCTTCTCTCACTATGTTTAGTTCATCTAATATTTCACACTCCTCCTCCCTCATTGCAATGTCTGCATCGCCCCTCTCTTTTGTGAAAACAGATGCAAAGTATTCATTGAGAATCATATCCACGTCTTACGTCTCCACACACAGATTACCTTTATGGTCTCTAATAGGCCCTACTCTTTCTTTAATTATCCTCTTGCTCTTAATGTATTTATAAAACTTCTTTGGGTTTTCCTTGATTTTACTTGCCAAAATGTTTTCATGCTCTCTCTTTGCTTTCCTAATTTCCTTTTTAATTGCACCCCTGCACTTTCTATACTCCTCTAAAGTTCCTGCAGTATTGAGCCCTCGGTATCTGTCATAAGCCTCCCTTTTCTACTTTTACGACACTGTATTTCCCTTGACATCCAGGGGCCTCCAGATTTGTTAGCCCCACCCTTTTTCTTTAAGGGAACAGACTTACTCTGAAACCACAAGATTTCCTCCTTGAATGCCTCCCACTGCTCTGACACTGGTTTACCTTCAAGTAGCCGTTTCCAGTCCACTTTGGCCAAATCTCATCACAGCTCAGCAAAATTGGCTTTTCCCCAATTGAGAACTTTTATTCCTGGTCTATCTTTGTCCTTTTCCGTAAGTACCCTAAATCTAAATGAATTATGATCACTAGCACCAAAATGCTCTCCCACTGATACCCCTTCCACCTGCCCTCTTCATTCCCCAAAACCAAGTCCAGAACCGTCCCCTCCCTTGTTGGGCTTGTTACATTCTGGCTAAAAAAGTTCTCCTGAATGCATTTTAGGAATTCCGCACCCTCTATACCTTTCACACTAATTTTATCCCAGTTAATATTCGGGTAGTTGAAATCCCCTACTATTACTGCCCTATAGTTTTTGCACTTTTCACAAATGTGCCTACATATTTGCTCTTCTCTCTCCCTCTGACTGTTTGGGGGTCTATAGTACACTCCCAGCAGTGTGATTACCCCTTTTTCGTTCTTCAATTCGACCTATATGGCCTCATTTGATGATCCTTCCGACATATCATCCCTCCTCACAGCTGTAATTGTTTCTTTCAATTGTTTCACAACTGCGACCCCCTCCTTTTTTATCCCCCTCTCTATCCCGTCTGAAAACCCTGTAACCAGGAATGTTGAGCTGTCATACTTGCCCTTCTTTCAGCTATGTCTCAGTAATAGCTATAATATCGTACTCCCAAGTGTCTATCTGTGCTCTCAGCTCATCTGCCTTATTCCCTATACTTCTTGCATTGAAGTATATATCATTTAGCACTGCCAAAATGCCTTGCTGTCTATTTTGGTCTTCCATTCCCTATCTGGCTGTGGACCCTTCACCTGCCATAAGACCAACTCACTAAACGTGCTATTCATGTTATTCTCAGCATCGTGGATGCTCCAGAATGAATCCACCCTCAGCTCCAATTCCGCAACGCGGTCCGTCAGGAGCTGGAGGTGGATACACTTCCCGCACACGTAGTCTTCAGTCCCTGATTTCCCACATAGTACAGGAGGAGCATAACATGTGTCCGAGCTCTCCTGCCATGACTTAACCCTTAGATTAACTTAAATTGGCAACAACAATGCTAAAAGTTACTCAGTGAAATAGAAGAGAAAAAGAAAAACTACTTACCAGTCACCATCATTTACCCCCTTGGCTGTGACATCACCTTTGTATTTCTTTCTACTTCTTTTTTGCCTTCTTCCTGTAGTTGCACTGGCATGCCTTTTCTTGGCCTCTCACCGACCCTGGACTGTCATCTCTCACCGACGTTGCCCGACTCCTTATCTCATGGCCTGAGTGCAAAATAAAGACTGACACTACTATGTATGTCATGTATCTCACATTACTGTATATAACTGTATCTTACCATGCTATACCTGACTGCAACTGGATAAGACCTGTAACAATAAGCATACCTTACCACCAGGTGTGCACTTGCAGGAGACACTCCATACCTGTCCCACTGAGGTATATAAAGGGAGGTCTCAGGCAAGTGCAGCACTGGAGAGCTGGAATTAAAGGTGCAGGTCCTGAGTGACCTTGACTTCAGCATGTGTCTTGTGTAAGTCAGTACATTAGAGTCAGGACTTAACAGTGGCGACGAGTTATGGGATCACAGAATCCACAGAATGGCTACCAACAGCTCAGATGAGAAATACAATGTTGGAGATAATTGGGATAACTTTATAGAAATGTTCCAGCAAATCTTTGTGACCAAAGACTGGCTAGGCGATGGTAAGACAGACAAGATAAGAGCCCATCTCTTGACCAGCTGTGGCTCGAAAACATACGCTTTAATGAAAAACCTGCTGGCACCCGAGAAACCAGCAAGCAAGTCGTTTGAGGAGTTGAGCACACTGGTGAGAGACCACCTGAAGCCAGTGAGCAACCTCCACATGGCCAGACACAGGTTCTACAACTACAGACGCTGTGTGGGCCAAAGCATACCCGACTTCGTGGCGGAACTTCGGAGGCTGGCTAGTTCATGTGAGTTCCCCAATGAACTAAGGAGAGAAGTACTGAGAGATTTTTTTATTGAAGGAATAGGCCACGCAGGCATATTCCGAAAGCTTATTGAGACTAAGAACTTGACTCTAGAGACAGCAGCACTGGTCGCACAGACATTCTTGGCAGGCGAAGAAGAAACGAGGCTGATTTTTTCTTCGGGTACGACAATCAACGAGGCATCGGAACAAGAGGTTCACATTGTGATATAAACCGCAACCCCCACACACAGACAAAGGCAGGAGAGCAGGCCTTCAACAGCAGACAGTGGCACCACAAGCCATCAAAATGAAGGACCACATGAACGGCCGATCACACCTCATCAACACACAATGCGAGAAATCAACAACAGATTGAGAGAAGCTCAAGGGAGATCAGCCAGACGCAGCTCATCCTTCGGAAACAATGGAAACGGTCTGTGTTGGAGATTGGGAAGGCACTCAACCAGGGTGTGTCGATTTCAGCATGCCGTTTGCAGAAACTGCAACAACACAGGGCATCTGGCTCGCATGTGCAGTAAAACAGCAGCTCGGCTGGTATACGAATCAGAAGGGTCGGAAAGCGGACCAGCAGATGGTTGGAACAGTGCACGGGGCGCCGAGGTACAGCGGGTTAACACGATCAATGTCCACTGTTCTCACACCAAGACGCCTCCAATTATGATGAGGGTTCTACTCAACGGGATACCCGTCAACATGGAACTGGACACGGGGGTCAGTCAATCTCTCATGAGCGTTCAACAAATTGAACAGCTGTGGCTGCACAAAAGCAACAGACCAAAACTCACAAGGATCGACACCAAACTAAGGACCTATACTAAAGAAATCGTTCGTCCTTGGCAGCGCCATGCTCTCAGCCACACACAAAGAGATGGTGAACCAACTTTCCCTGTGGATTGTCCCTGGGGATCTCCCAGCCCTGTTGGGGAGAAGCTGGCTAGCAGAACTTAATTGGAAATGGGATGATGTTCACGCCATGTCGTCAGAGGAATGGACCACCTGCTCAACAGTTCTAAGCCGTTTTGAACATCTCTTTCAGCCAGGTGTGGGCACCTTCAAAGGGGCTAAAGTTAGAATCTGCATCACACAGAATGCCAGACCAGTCCATCACAAGGCTAGAGCTGTGCCTTATGTGATGAGGGAAAAGATTGAAAACGAACTGGACCGGCTTCTGCGGGAAGGCGGAATTTCTCCCGTGGAATTCAGTGACTGGGCAAGCCCCATCGTCCCTGCCATGAAGCCTGATGGATCCGTGCGAATCTGTGGGTATTACAAGTCTACCATAAACAGAGTCTCCCTATAGGACCAATACCCGCTGCCCAGAGCGGAGGACCTATTTGCCACGTTGACTGGAGGAAAACTTTCCTCGAAACTTGACCTCACATCTGCGTATATGACGCAAGAACTGACCGAAGAGTCTAAGCTACTCACCACCATCAACACACATCACGATCTTTTTGTGTACAATTGATGCCCATTCGGCATCAGGTCGGCAGCTGCTATATTCCAGTGCAACATGGAGAGTCTGCTCAAGTCCATCCCGAGGATGGTTGTGTTTCAAGATGACATACTCATCCCGGGCAGGGGCACCGACTCTCATCTCCGCCATCTTGAGGAAGTACTAAGTCGATTGGATCGGGTAGGCCTAAAAGTTAAGAAATCCAAGTGTCTGTTTCTCACACCTGAGGTTGAATTTTTGGGCAGAAGGATTGCCGCTGATGAAGTCCGCCCAACCGAATCCAAAATCGAAGCGATTCGCCTTGCAACCAGGCCCCGGAATGTCTCGGAACTACGCGCCTTTCTCGGGCTACTCAATTACTTTGGGAACTTTATGCAGAAGTTGAGCACGCTGCTGAAGCCTCTCCACGTGCTACTCAGAAAGGGGTGCGATTGGTTTTGGGGGGACGCCCAAGAATGCACTTTCAATAAGGCACGCAACCTTCTGTGTTCCAAGAGTGTTTTAGCCTTTTTTGACCCAGGTAAAATGCTAGTCCTTACGTGTGATGCGTCAGCGAACGGGGTCGGGTGCGTTTTACAGCACGTCAATGATGCGGGTAAATTGTAGCCCGTTGCTTGTGCCTCCAGGTCACTTTCGCGGGCGGAGCGCGGTTACGGTATGGTTGAGAAGGAGGCGCTCGCGTGCGTGTATGGTGTCAAAAAGATGCACCAATACCTTTTCGGGGCCAAGTTTGCGTTAGAAACCGACCACAAACCCCTCACGTCCCTACTATCCGAGTGCAAGGCAATAAACGCCAACGCCTCGGCGCGCATTCAGCGGTGGGCACTCATGCTGGCGGCTTATGACAACACAATAAGGCACAGACCAGGCACAGACCACTGTACCGACGCGCTTAGCAGGCTACCCCTGGTGACCACAGAAGGGTCCGACGAACAGGACTGTGAGATGGTCATGGCAATCAATGCCTTTGAATCCACAGATTCGCACATGACGGCTCGCCAAATCAGAGCCTGAACAACCAGTGACCCCACGTTATCTCTCGTTAAAAGATGCGTTTTAACCGGTGACTGGGCAGAGGCTCGCGATGCCGGCCCCGAGGAGGTCAAATCCTTCCATAGCCACATGCATGAACTCTCACTACAGGCAGACTGCCTGATGTGGGGCAGTCGAGTAGTTATGCCCTTACGACGCAGGGAGGCGTTAGACCGGGAGCTGCATCGCGAGCACCCAGGGATCGTTCGTATGAAGGCCATAGCCAGATCTCATGTCTGGTGGCCTGGCATTGATGCGGACTTGGAGCTCTGCATCCGTTGGTGCACCATTTGTGCCCAACTCAGTAATGCCCCCAGGGAGGCCCTGGCCTACCAAACCGTGATCGCGGGTGCATGTAGACTATACGGGTCCATTCATGGGCAAAATGTTCCTCGTAGTCGTTGATGCATTTTCAAAATGAATCGAGTGCACCATTTTAAACTCGAGCACCACCTCTACCACTGTGGAGAGCCTCAGAACCATGTTTGCAACGCACGGCATTCCTGACATATTGGTCAGTGATAATGGTCCATGCTTCACCAGCGCAGAATTTCACGATTCTATAGTTAACCACGGTATAAATGACGTTAAGACGGCACCCTTCAAGCCGGCCGCCAATGGGCAGGCGGAGCGAGCAGTGCAGATCATTAAACAAGGCATGCTCGGAATCCAAGGTCCCATGCTGCAGAGCCGCCTGTCGTGACTGCTGCTGGCATACAGATCTCATCCCCATTCATTGACTGGGGTTTCACCCGCGCAACTATTGATGAAACGAACCTTAAAGACCAGGCTCTCGTTGATCCTCCCAGACATGCATGAAATTGTTGTGGCTAAGCGTCAATAGCTAACTGAGTACCATGACCGAAATTCGAGGGGGAGGTGGAATGAGATAGGGGACAAAGTGTTTGTGCTAAACTATGGCCGGGGTCCCAAATGGCTTGCAGGGACAGTAACAGACAAAGAGGGAAACAGGCTACTGGTGGTACAAATGGACAATGGCCAAACCTGCCGGAGGCATGTAGACCAAGTCAAAAGTAGATTCACCATCAACACTGCAGAACCAGAGGCAGACGACAATGTGGAACTCACACCACACCTGGTGGACAGACAGAGGGAACAACCTGAGGAAAGGGCAGTCTCAACAGACAGCCCAGGCGAGATACCAGCAAGCACACCGAACGAAAAACAGGCACCAAGGCAAACAACTGAACCACAATTAAGACGCTCCACGCTAGAGCGTAGACCACCTGAGAGCCTGAATCTATAAAGGCAATAAGACCTTGAGGGAGGGTGATGTCATGTATCTCACATTACTGTATATAACTGTATCTTACCATGCTATACATGACTGCAACTGGATATGACCTGTAACAATAAGCATACCTTACCACCAGGGGTGCACTTGCAGGAGACACTCCATACCTGTCCCACTGAGGTATATAAAGGGAGGTCTCAGGCAAGTGCAGCACTGGAGAGCTGGAATTAAAAGTGCAGGTCCTGAGTGACCTTGACTTCAGCATGTGTCTCGTGTAAATCAGTACATTAGAGTCAGGACTTAACAGCGCATTCCTGAGGGAGTGCCACACTGTCAGAGGGGCAGTACAGAGGGGTTGCTGCACTGTTGGAGGGGCAGTACTGAGGGATTGCTGCAGTGTCGGAGGGGCAATACTAAGGGAGTGCTGCACTGTCAGAGGGGCAATACTGAGGGAGTGCTGCACTGTCAGAGGAGCAGTACTGAGTGAGTGCTGCAGTGTCGAAGGGGCAGTACTGAGGGAGTGCTGCACTGTCGAAGGGGCAGTACTGAGGGAGTGCTGCACTGTTGGAGGGGCAGTATTGAGGAAGTGCTGCACTGTCAGAGGGGCAGTACTGAGGGAGCACCGCACTGTCGGAGGAGTAGTACTGAGGGAGTGCTTCACTGTCGACCGGCAGTACTGAGGTATTGCTGCACTGTCGGAGGGTAAGTACTGAGGGAACACTGCACAGCCGGAGGGGCAGTACTGAGACTCCACAGTTTCAGTTGTATCCTTTCTGGGCCGGAGAGGTTGAAAATTATACTGTTTTTGAGGCCGTGTCATTGGATCCCCGTCTATCTTCACCTCTACCCCAGTTACTCTCCCGCAATCGTGCTTGTGCATGGCAAATGCAACCATATTCTTCCGTACATACCCTTGATATCGGGCCGGAATGTTATCGACTAATCCCTCAAAGTCACAACTCCCTTTCAGCTTCTTCGTGCAGATGCTGCCTTTGTCTGTACTGTCCCTGGGAATGTAAGGGGAGCTTGGGGTATGGGTTCGATTCCATACTCCTTGGGGTTCTGTATGTAGATTTATGAGGATGGGTGAGTAATGAGGCAGCAGACACAGTGGGTAAAAGTACAAAATGGCTCATGTTGTTTTTTTAGAATATTAAACACCAAGATAGAGGGCATAGGAAGAGTTCGTAAATAGCAGTAATGGCACAATCTCACTCAACAACACGAAAAATCTCGCAACAGGGAAGGGGAAAATAAGAGGTTAAAACATTCCACTCACACACAACCACACCTCCCACTTCCACCCTTCTTACCAATTCCTGTCCTAAATTGTGTCTGTGAGGGGGTTTGGGCTACACTCACAATCCTATCAACTCTGGGGTTCTGGGGGCACTTATTTCAGCTCGGGGTCCCTCTGGGGTGGGTTTTACGTTGTTGGTCGGTTCGGTTTTCCTCCTCGATGTTGCGTCGGTTTATTCTCTTTGCCTTTCGGTTGGCTCCTAAGCAAAAAGCTGCTGGAGTTAAGCACACCTTCCCCAGAGCGAGGGCCCTGTGAAAAGCTGACTCAACTCCCAAAAGCTGACTCCAACCTCCAATCTCTGGTTGGTTTCCTTGCTCAGCTCAGCTGTGGGAAATCACTGCCACTGCCTGCTGGTTTTCAGTCTCGGTGGCTTCGTCTGCGGAACTGCTGCTTCTTCCTCTGGTGGAGCGAGAGCGAGGGGGAGAGAGAGCTCTCTCGAGATACAAGCTGCAAGCTGCCAGCTCCAAGCCCCAAGCTCTCCAACTTCCAAAACCTCCCCCCTCTCCAAAATCTCTCCCACCTTCCAAAACCTCCAACCTCTCCAACTTCCTTGTGTGTTTTTACAGGTTTTCTTATAGTCTGTTCATAGGGTGTGAATGGCAGTTCGATGTGTATCCATCTGTCTGGAATGAAGATGATTGTTCACTATCTTGACAGAGGTGCCACTCTGTCTGGGCTGGCCAAACTGATTGCATCAGACCTGTGGGCCTTTGTTTAATTATTCAAACTGATACCCTTTGTGTTGCCTTGTGTATTACTGGGGAGATTTTGCCTGTACAGGGTGGCCAGAGTCCCATCATCCTCCGTGGTTTACAGGCTGTTGGCTGCAGTTGGTCATTTCAATGATGGCATCTTCCCATTCTCCCTGCCACATGTCTCCATGGTTGGTTTTGCAGAACCTTTTAGGAATCACTACGATCTCTCCCATCCTATCTGCATCAACTGCCCCCCATAGACAATTGTTTTCCATATCCACTATGGCATGGTGCGCCAACATGCAATCGGCCCCGAGAACTCCCATTTCATTATGTTCGGTCCTAACTCTACGGTTAAGGGTTTCCACACTGCCCCAGCCTGCTCATTACCCGTAAAACCCACCAGTGTAAATGGGACTCCGCTCGACCACGGGGAAGTGGTCGGATTCGGTGAGTGGACAACCGTGCTAGAGGCTCCTGTATCTACTAGATACCTTCCCCTAACTGTTTCCACCTTCACATCCACACATGGCCTGCCCCACCCATCATATATGAGCAGACACAGGTATTCTGGCTGGGCACACCGTCACAGTGGGGGTGCCGACACATTGGGTCCCTTTTCTCCCACTGCTGCGTCCAGCTTTCCTCCACCCGTGACCATAACCTGCTGTAATGCGGCCACTAAAACCTGCACTGGGTCGTCGGCTACCTTCTTCTGGCCTTTTCCTGCCTCAGCACCTCGTACCCTGGCTTCCCTCCTTTAGAGAGCCTACAATCCTTGCTCCAGTGTCCCAACTTCCCACAGTTAAAACATTCACCTTTCGATCGACCCGCATTACCTCCCTCTTGTCTCCATTCTTTCTGTGGCCTAACCTCTCCTTTTACTTCGTGTACCTTCCCGTTTAGTTTCTCCTCCTCCCCTTGCCTGGACTTAAAGCTAGAGTTAATCTTCTCAGCACCCCTGCCTCTGTATTCTGGAGATGGTCTGGGTCAAACCATGCTTCAACCTTTGCTCTGAGCCGTGGCAAACTGTTACCATTACGGTTCTCAGCCAATGGTCCCTGGTTTCTCCTATTTAATCTGCCCACACCAGATTTCTTCCAGCGGCCCTTAAATACATCGCCCACAGTCTGTCTGCAAACGTATCGGGTGATTCGTTTACTTGCTGCCTAGTCTGTTCTACCTGCCAGAACGGACTACCCTGACTGTACCCGAGCACTGCCATGATTTGCTCCTTTAAGCCCTGTGGGGTTCCTGCACCTAACTTGGTGGCTGTCGACAAGCTCTGATAAAGCTTCCCCTCCAGCGAGAGCAGTGTTAGCTTCACTTTCTCCTCCTCGCTGCAGTTATTGATACCCGCTATCTGCTCTATATTAGTAAAATGAACAGAGACATCTCCTCCTTGCTTTAACTGTACTACACCCGTCAGCATCTCCGGCAGCTGAAGCGGTGTGTATGGGATCACATAGTCGCTCTGTAATGGTGCCGGACCACCATTTGGTGGGGGTGGGCTGAATTTCTGCTGTCTCAAAGGACACATCGGTTTCGGGGGTCCCGGTGCCTCGGGAGCCGGCCGATGCTCGCTATACTCAGGCACATCATCTGACTCTTTCCCCTCTGGATCCCAATCTTCCTCACCTGTTCCGGGTGCCCTGAGACAAACCATCCCTTTGGTCCCATCTAACTCTGCCGTTAACTGGTGCATCTTTTCCTTACAAGGTCCGTGATCTGCTCTCGCATAACCCTGTTTCTGAGCTACCTGATAGGCTATCGACTCTCCTGAGCTGGTCCTCTGCCTCTTTGGCTCTTTCTAAATGCCTTTCACTTTGTTCAATGTGGGTCTGCTGCTGCTTTTTGCACTCGGTCACCTAAATACTCAAAGTGATTCCGTGCCGTTTCTTCCTTCCTACCCTGGTCCTGCCTTTCCTTCTCCAAACTGCCTACCTCGCCCTTTAACTCTTTATTCTCCTTCTCCAGCTTTCCTACCCTTTCTCTGAACAGTTGTGTCTGCTTCTGCAGGTACATGAGCCAAATCACCTTCTTTTTTGACCCTTTGTGGTTACTACTGACTGTCCACTCTGCCGCTTTTTCCTGCGGATCCCCAGAGTGCAGCATTTCCTGTGCCCATGGCCCTGAAATGTCCAATTTGTTGCCTATATATGCAGGTACCTTAGCCTCCATGGACTTCCTACGATGGCTGTTAGCCGCGGGCTCTACCGCGTTTTGCTGCGGTGAGCCCATTTCCAGTGCCTCTGGCTGAGAAATTCTCCCTGACTACCTTGGTGTCCCCTGAGACCACCTCGCAGTGACCTGCGGTTCCTGTTACTCTGGCTTCTCTCTGTGGCTACCCTAGTCAACCCGAGACTACTCTGGCCTGTCAGAGACTTTCTCTCCTGGTCCCCTAGTCGCCCTTGAGATCACCCTTGGCCTCCCTGAGACTATTAGAGACTACTATTGACTTTTCTCTGTGACTACCTCAGTCAACCGAGATTACTCCAGACTATCCGAGACTGTTTCTCTCCTCAGGCTGCCCTGGCCGCCCGTGAGATTATCCCTGGTCTCCCTGAGACCCCTGCGCAGACTACCTGCGATTACTTCTCCCAGTGGCTGCCTTAGTCAGCCGGAGCTCTTTGGCTACCCTGGTCCCCCTTGAGATTACTTTGGCCTCCCTGAGACCCCTTCGCAATAAGCCTGCGGCTTTCTCGGTAGCTACATTCGTCAATGCGGGATTACTCCTGCCTTTCCAAGACTGTTTCCTTCCTCTGCCAGCTGCTCTAGCTGCCCTTGAGCATACTATGGTCTCCCTGAGACCCCCGCGCAGGCCTACCTGCGACTTCTTTTCTCCGTGGTTACCCTAGTCGACTCGAGACTAATCCTGCCTGTCTGAGACTGTTTATCTCCTGGTCATCCTAGCCACCCTTGAGAAGATCATTTTCGACTACTTTAGCCGACCTTAGACGTAACCAAATCTCCCTCGGGGTTCTTGCCCTGGTTTTGTGTCCGTGATCCTATTCCCAACGCCGAGGTCCTGCCGCGCTCGCCAATTTCTGTAGTGTAGAGGGTGGTGTTTTTGTCAGGTCTTCTGACTCCTTGGCGTTTTTGAGGTGCCCCACACCCTGGATTCTAGACTGTGGACTGATTTGGGTGTTGTGAGAAACTGAGACAGAGTCAGTTGGGTCGGATGGAAAACTGGTTTCATTGTGTTCAAACAGAGTAAAAGTGCACGTTTTTAATAATCACAGTAATCAGGTACAAATAGAGAGAAATGGCAACTCAAATTATCTATATTTGGGAAGAACACATAACACATATAACAGATTAAAAGAACACTGTCCACCCAACTCCCAAAATACTTATGCACTAAACCTGGAAGGGGAAAACACACAAGAACATCAACAGGTAGGAACAGTAAGAAAAAAACCCCAACCTCCCAGACCCACTATCTAGCTAGGTTAGAACTCTGGGGTTTCAGGGACCATGCTCACCAATTCCCTTTTGACAGTTCCAACTCCGGGGTTCGCCTCAGTTGTCCTGGTCCTGTTCCAAACTCTAGAGTTCGCTTTAGTTGTCCAGGTTCTGTAGTCTGTACCCTGGACCTCGTTGGGGACTTCAACCTGCGTCACTTCTTCAGTTGAGCTGAGTCCGCTGATGCGGTAAGGTGCGTATTGGACTTGTGGGGTAAATATTCACTTTTCCTTGGTCAGGGTAGTCTTAAAAGTTCCGTTAGGTAATGTTTTACTCCTTGGTAGCAGAGGACCTGCTTGTAGAGTGGAAAAATCTTCGGTTTTTCTTCGGTTTTGTCGGGTTGGTTCCGGTTCACTGTTTGATTGGTCGCTGTTAGCGTTAGTGTTTTCTCTGAAGAATCACTCAACACTCAGAGTCGGTTCCAATGCCTGACGGTATTTAATAACGCTCAGCGGGGAGGAAACACACAGGACCGTATCCAGGTTTCTCTCCACAGAACAAAGAGTTACATGTACCTTTATATGTTTCACAACAGTTACAAAACAGTTTACTACAGTTACACAGCCCATCACGGCTGGACACAAGCCAATCACAACGATTATAGATTACATATAGGTTCTTTAACCCAATAGAATTCTCCTAATATCCAGGGAACCATATGTTCGGTTATTGTCAGCTTGGGCTGATCGATGGCTTTATAGGTTCTCTCCCTAGTTCTTTCATCTGGGAGAAATAATTGGTATATATCCTTGTTTACAGCAAATGGTTTCCCTCTTATCTTTCTTCCTGAAATAATTGGTTTCATGGCCTTGTTCACAGGAGATGGTTTCCTTCTTATCTCTGTCTTCCCAGGCATTCCTACAGTGGGCCTCACAGGGTTATTGCTCGGTCAGTGAACGTTCAACAGTTCACAGTTTGACTACCTGATTTCCCATAATGCCTGGGCAGCCATTTTATGTGTGTGTCCATTTAAGCTTATGTGAGTTTTAAATATCCAGCAGGTGCCTAATGCCTAAGTCTATATATATTTCTACTCTCTACAACAATTCCCCCCTTTCGGTAAAGGGACTAGTCCTAGTCCCCTTTTAACCGACCGTACTGCCTTTATCTGATATTTGTGCACTGCCCGGTACTCCTTGCCTCAACGTGCTGGCCAGTCACGCGGTTTCAGGAGTCCCGGTTGCTTAGATCAAATTAACAAAGGCTAGCTCCTCCCGTCCCCTTATCAAACAGGCTTGTTTAATATCCAGGGAACGGTGATTGGTCCGTTTCCGCCGTTTGTGGCGCCTGCATACCTGGCAGGCCATCACGCCCCATGTTATTGCTAAGATTAATTGTATCCCGACCAGTGTGTGTGAAATAATTTGGATCCATGGGTGGATGTTCACATTTATTCCCCAGTCCCAGACTTTTCTCCACCAACTCTGACTTTGTAAGTCTACCTCGGTATCTTCTTCCAGTTCTTTGATTTTAGTTTGTATCTGGTGATAGAGTTTTACGGATTGCCCCACTCTGAGCCTTAACTCCCGTAATACCTCGGTTAGATGTGGGATAGGGACTTGCTCTGGCTCGTCATAATCCTGCAAATGATCATGGAGCTGATCAGTTACTTCAATAACTTCGGACTTCCGGCGCCTAACCTGGGTGATATGTGCTTGCCCGATCGCGACAGGTCGTAGCGGTGTAAAGCAAAAGTTGGGCTGCGGTATAGGGCACTGTAGGTCATTATACTGGTATGAACGCTCTGTGGTAGAGACGCAGTATCTTCCCCTCCCTCCGTAGCCTGCCCTCGCGAAGTGCATGTGTGCGGGCACTATTTCTAGTACACACCCATTGGTTCGGTTAAACCCGCACTCGTCTAGTTCCCCTCGGCCCACCGGGTGAGGGCATACTGTGATTTCCCCCCTTTGCTTGCAGTCAGCTAGGGAAATCCCAGTAAGTATGTTGTTTCGACGAACGGCAGAGGTGGTGGTTAGGTAGTAGCGTATGGAGACATTTTCCCGGATTACTCCAATATTCTCTAGGTGGTATAAGGGGAACGGCCCTGAGTCCGGCGTTGCTATAGGGATCAACAGGACTATCCCTATCCCGGTAGTCCTACCCATCTGGCAATCTGGAATTGCGGGGTATACTCGGGTCAGTCCCTTCAGAGTACAATTATCCAGTGTCCCCCTTTGGTTCGCCAACTGAGCTAAATGTGAACTGTCTATCCAATCGGGTACCTCCCCGCGTTGGATCTGGTCGAGGTTGTGGCGGATCTGTCCCACCATCCACAGACCATAAGCATGACAGAGTTGCCCCTGTCTTTGCTTTATTGTATCTTCTTGTTCTCTATCAATGAGGTGATTAATGGTTTTAGCGTGAGCTTCCAGGACTGAGATGCCATCCAACTGGATTTCGGCCCCCTCCTTTCCTAGGTTGGCCTGGTCTTCCTGGTTTTGCTCCACCCTCTCCAATAACCCCTTCATCACCCCTTTAAGCTGTTCTACCCTCTCATTTAACCCTTGTATGTCTATCGAGTTCACTACGGAGGTTCCTGTATTGAAAACGGTAGCAACATCATTTACTATTTCCCTCTTCATCCTGGGGGCTAACCCCTGTCCCCGGAACCTACTGGCACCCATTGCATCGGCAGCCTGCTGCATTACAACTTTACTTAATACATTGTACATCTTCCTTGACTGTTCGGTACAATATTCCGGCATCTGGATGCCTGAAATATTGATCAGAACAGGCACAATTTCATGTTTAACATTATCATACAATAATTCCCCTTCGTTGTACATTGCAATCCCATTTTCTGGTCCCTTAGTAGTTATGGGACAAGGCAGTTCTTCGGGCAATGTAGTGGTTCTTATGGGGCGCGGTGTTGGAGGGGGTGAGAAACATACATACATTGATATAGCAGCCGCCCCCACCTCCTCGTAATACCCACACAGCCCCATGCCCTTTTTGCGGATGACTGATTGCTGGGATTGTCCCGGAGGCGCGCAAATTATGCCGAAAGTGCATTCATCGGGCCCTTTGACATCCCTCCGTTTAATGCAGCTGCTCCTTATACCCGTGGAGCACTGTACACATACCCGGTCCTTATTAGGATTCACTTGTAACCATGCATTAAAATAAGTTCTGTCCTTGCTCCAATCCTTAGTCGCTGGAACACATATTCCGTCCGTCAAATTGAACAACACTCCATAGTTCATGTAATTGTTTATTTCCAGCGTGCTCTGTTGTCCGTCGGTGTTGCCCAGGGTTCGTGTATGTCGCAGGGCTATCCATATTACGAGTAGGGTCGTCCGTATTCCCATCTCGGTAAGTATTATCTGTAATTTTAAACAGACTGCCTGGTCGTCACCAGGGGTTAAAGTTTTTTTTTTTGTTTTTCTACGAGTGTCCCGGTCACCCTGCAAAATCAGAAGCACAGGGTTACAATTGAATCATTTCGAATTGAATATGTGGGGCGTTCGCCCGTGTCTTTACCCACTTAAATATTACCCAAACTCCTATTAACATTAAAGCCAAAGCTATTCCTCCGAACACCCCTTCCGAAAGGGTGTCTAACCACTCCTGGTACTTTACAGCATACCATTCCGTCTCGTCTAGGCGTATCACCCTTGGTTCGGCCATTATTCTTTTGGGTTGTACCTTTTTAGTTGTGACCAGTGCTTCCACCGGCCTTTTCCTTTCATATCGACACATGCACACGTGTCGCTTGTCAAAATGATGTCATACGGTCCGGTCCACCTCGGGGCAAACCCCGTCCTGCCTGGAGTGACCTGTACTAATACTTTGTCGCCTACCTGTGGAAGGGATGCGTCGGCCTTCCCGTTGTTTTGGGTCTCCAAGTCCCGTAGGGCCTCTTGCTCTACCACCTCTTTCCTTAGTTCCTTTAGCTGTGAATCTAATTGTTTTACAAATTGTTTAATCCGATCTCGTAGAGGCCCCATTTCCTCCCCCCCTGTTATGATCCCTTCAGGAAGTCTCATTGCCCTTCCTGTCATTAATTCAAAGGGGGTCAGTCCTGTGGTTCGGTTAGGGGTAGCCCTAAGTCTCATTAATATGCAGGGCAAAACGTCTACCCATTCCTTCCCGGTCTCTGTTATAGCTTTGGCAATTGCTGTCTTAAGGGTACGGTTCATTCGCTCCACCATTCCTGAGCACTGGGGGTGGTACGGGATGTGGAACCGTTGTCGGATTCCAAGCAGACCGCATGCCCGCTTCATGACCTGTCCTGTGAAGTGCGTCCCCTGGTCCGAGTCAATTTGAAGGGGCACTCCCCACCGTGGGATTATGTCGAATGCGAGAATCTGCGCTACCGTGGATGCTCCGCAATCCCGGGTGGGAAAGACCTCAACCCACCTGGTAAACTGATCTACAATAACCAGGCAGTATTTCTTTCCCCGGCTGAGGGGTAGGGGTCCTGTGAAATCAATTTGTAGATTCTCCCACGGGCCCCTGGGACGTGTCTGATGTGCCATTCTGACCTTTACGGGTCTGCCTGGATTATGCTGTGCACATACTATGCAGCGCTGGCAGTGCTTGGCTACATCTCGCCCTACCCCGGCCCACCACCAGTCTTTGAGCAGACGGCTCAGCATTCCGTCTCGCCCAGTGTGGTCCGGCTCATGGTGTAGCCGGAGTAGTTCGGTCTGGATTGAAGACGGGGCGACTACTTGTAATCCCTTCCTCCACACCCCATCCTCCCCAATGCTGGCCCCCTTGCTTTCCCATTGTGACCGTTCCTCCGAGCTACTTTCTTCCTGTATCTTACGGACACTTAGCTCTCCTGGTCCTATCATGGCCACTTTAATTATCTGGGGCTCATCTTCTTCTGCCGCGCTCCTAGCTGCTTGATCTGCCAGCATGTTTCCCCGTTGTTCCCTGGTCTCTACCTTTTGATGTGCCTTGATCTTTATTACTGCTGCCGTCGTAGGCCTTTTAACGGCTTCGACCAGCTCCCGAACTATATTCTCGTGTTTAATGTGTCCCCCCCCCGAGGTTATATATCCGCGTCTACTCCACGCTATCATATAATCGTGTACTACCCCGAATGCATACCGGCTGTCTGTATAAACATTTACACGCTTCCCCTCTGCCCATTTGAGGGCTTCGGTCAACGCTACAAGCTCTGCCACTTGGGCGGACACTGTTCCTTCCAGTGCCCCTCGCAGGAGGGTGACACCATCCTGATCTACCACGCCCCACCCGGTGCGGAATCTTCCGTCGACATATCGTCGGGACCCATCAACGTAAAGGGTTAAATCGGGGTCCCTCAGAGGTTCGTCGGCTATTCCCCCTTCTATTTCTTCGTCTATCTCAGTCTTGCAGCTATGGGGTTCACCTTCGGTTACTATTCCCTCCGCGGGATTAAAGCCTATATCCCTAATTATTTGTATGGACTGATCTTTGGGTAATAGTACTGCCTCCCAGGTAGCTCGTCGCGCATCTGACACTGTTTTTAACCTCCCGGTATTTAGCAATTCCACTATGGTGTGCTTCGTGTGTAAAATTATCTGCCCCGACATTGTGACTGGTTCGCATATCCTGGCAGCCCAAGCGGCACAATCGAGGGCAGCCACACACCGATGGAGTCCCTTCACTACCGGGGACTCTTGTGTTGAGTAATACGCTACTGGTCTCATTACCCCCCCTTTCTCCTGGGTTATAATGGCGCTATAAAAACCTCCATCGAGATCGTAATGTACATGGAACGGCTTTGTCATATCCGGTAGCTTCAGCGCTGGGGCTGCCACCAATTCGGCTTTTAATTTCCCATAGGCTTCCTCTTGCTCCGATCCCCAGTCTACCTGCTCTGTTCCTGGTTTTCCTCCCTTCACTAGTCGCTGAATGGGTTCGGCTATGTTCGCAAATTGAGGAATGAAATTCCTGCAATAGTTGAACAAACCCATCACCCGCCGCACTGCCCGGACTGTAGTTGGTCGGGGCATATCAACGATGGCTGTCTTTCGGTCTGTTGGAAGAGTCTTTTTTCCCTGACTGATATCGTGTCCCAGATATCGAACCGTGGCTTGTCCGATCTGCGCCTTTTTTGGATTTATTTTAAACCCTGCCTTATCTAGAGTCCTTAGGACCATGGCTACGGCCCCTAAATGCTCTCGGTCACTTGATGAGGCTATTAGGATGTCGTCCACGTACTGAAGGATTGTACTATTATACGGGGTTAGGTTACATGATTCCAAAGCGTTACTCATGACTCGGTGGAAAATGTTCGGGCTGTTATGGAATCCCTGAGGGAGTCGGGTCCATGTGTATTGTCTATCTCTGGATGTAAATGCGAATCTCTCCTGAGACTCCGGGTCCAGCGGGATTGACCAAAATCCGTTAGCGATATCTAAGACGGTGAAAATCCTATGTTCCGGATTCAGACCGTTGAAGATAGTCGCTGGGCTGGCCACAATCGGGTGTTCCCTGGGTGTAACTTTATTCAGGGCTGTGTAATCTATCGTTAGTCGGTAGCTTTCATCCGGCTTTTTAACTGGCCACATCGGGGAGTTTGTGACTGACACGGTCTGTCGTAGTATGCCCTGTTCTACCAGGGCTTGTATTATCCCCTCAGTGGCCCGCATGGCCTCTGGTTTGATAGGGTACTGCTTGTGGGGAGGGTGTACCGGTCCCGTGACCTTCTCCGGTGTCATGTCAACAAGTCCGCAGTCCTGTTTGCTTTTTGCCCAAACTCCCGGGATAGCCTGACACAGTAATCCCAACATCCCGTCCTTAGACCAGTCTCTCGTCAGAGTATCCGTTTTACCTAATGTGGCTATGTTCTTTACTAGTGCCCATTTCCTGGCCACTTTATCCTTATACCCTTTCGTACCTTTCCAGGTTACCCGTTTTCGCTGCGCATCCACTATTGTTCCTAATTCGCGGAGTAGGTCCATCCCTAGTATAGTTCCCTCTGAGTTTTTACATACCCAGAACTGGACCGGCATCATTATACCGTCCACCTCTAGCACTTGGGTTTCACTTTGATATGCCGTGGTCCTGTCCCCCCCTACCCCTTGGATCGTGATGGATCTTCGGGTAGTGGGTATGTCGAGGTTCGTTATGGATACCGACGCCCCGGTGTCTATCAACATATCGCATCGCCGGCCCCCTAACGATGCGTTGATCCACATACGGGGATCGGGTTCTTGGCCGGGGGCCGATGCGATTCATTGGGGACTCGCCTGCTTCTGGGTCAGCTGCTGTATGATGTCCAGCAGCTGCTGGTTCCCGAGGGCACTAACGTCCGGGGCTTTTTCATTGATCGTTTTTCCCGATCTAGGTCCCTTCCCTTCTTTGCCACCTCCCTTGGCCCAACAGTCCTTTGCCTCATGGCCTAGTCGGTCACAATTACTACACTTTTTTCGTCCGTTGCGTTTTGGGGCTCTACACTCAGCGCGGCGATGCCCCGTCTTGTTACAATTATAGCATGTCTCAGCCGCCTTTTTGTCAGTGGCTGCACAGACCTCCGTTGTACTTGCGGCTACTTTGGACCTTTGTTGATTATCTACCGAGGTCGCCCATCTTTCCAGGTCATCAAAATTATTGTACATCACCAAGCCTGTTTTTAAAATGGCTTGGTGTGCAGGGCTTAGTCCGTCCTTATACAATTGTATGAAAGCCGGGTTCTGCCGGTCGGCTCCGGGTATTCCGCCGTGTGCTAGGAACGTCTCAAATTTCCTTGCCCCGTATTCTGGTGCCCGTTCATCCTTCTTTTGTACTACTCCCACTATAACGTTCCAGTTTACGGGGACCTGGCCTAAAACGCGTATCACGTTCGCTTTAAATTCTATCATGGAATCCTCCTGCTCCTCTTTTGTAGCGGACAGGTCGGCACACCAGGTACCGTCTTGGTGATCATTATCTAGTCTGTCCCAGTAACTCTCTGGCATTTTAATCCTAACTATACCAGCGATATCTCGGTTATGGAGCTGGTGGCAAATTGTCATTTCTTTGAGCTTCTGCCAGAAGGTTGCGTTGTTATGGCAGGGCACTAGGGGTGGCAGTTTCTCTAACAACTGCATCGTGTCCCCTGGGGTCAGCGATAAGTATGTTACTCGTGTCTGCGCGGGTATAGCGGGACTGTCATGACGTCTTGTCCCGGCTGGGATCCTGGGTATATGTTCTACCTTCAACGGGGCAGCCGGAGCTGAGTTAATAGTATTATATGGGGGAGGTAAGACGTCCCCTTTAATGGAGTTGCAACTATCTGTTTCATTCTCTAGGCTTTCCCAGTCTTCCTCACTAGGTGGTGCACTTGGGCTATTTATTGCCAGAACTGGCAAAACTGTCTGTCCGTTATCAGCCTCTACTTGCTTCCTTTTTATTTGCACATACCGGTTAACTTTTTCTGTTAACTTTATATGTGCTCGCAATATCAAAATTACTGCCTTTTCCTCTTTATCTTTCTTTTCCTTCTCCCACCATTCCCTTTGCTTCGCTGGTAGTTCCTGAGGATTCCACCCTGCTTTGATCATTTTTTCGATTAGCTTCTTTTGTTTTTCCGCCAGGTGGCGGGTAAGTGACCCTTCTGGTCCCCACTCGAGTTTATTCGTTTCCATGGCCATTCCTGGGTAGGACTAGTACCGTTAGGAATCTACTCTCAGAGGTCCGCTTTCTTTCTAGCGCGACTTGTAGTAAACTGTCTCTTGGCTACTGTCAGGTCACAAGTTCTGCTGTTACACAAACTTATACAATTCTTAAAAACGCGTTTAAGCAATTCCCGCAGTGCTCTACATATCCTTAACGACTACCTACCACCGCTCGGCCCGTTGGTCCGACCCTGTTCACAGGTTTGGATTCCGTTAGCCGCTGCACACTGCTTGGTTCTACCCCGGGGTTTATCTCCAATTACACTACTGGGTCCGGAAGGTGTCTTTCGGTATCACGATCCCACGGTCCAAGTGTGTTCCCGGCACCTACTTAATTCCTGGCCGTTACGTGGGACTACTGTCCTCTTAATTCAGGCTCAGGCTAGGTGTTTGAGATATTGGACCGTTCCCTCGTGTCGATCAACCAGCATCCACCTTCCGCACTTTTATAATTTAAAAATCGTTTGTGTTTATACTCACCCGGGTTTACTCCAAGTGCGTTCAGCGACTTCGGGGAATCCCGTCGACTACGCCATTGTTAGCGTTAGTGTTTTCTCTGAAGAATCACTCAACACTCAGAGTCGGTTCCAATGCCTGACGGTATTTAATAACGCTCAGCGGGGAGGAAACACACAGGACCGTATCCAGGTTTCTCTCCACAGAACAAAGAGTTACATGTACCTTTATATGTTTCACAACAGTTACAAAACAGTTTACTACAGTTACACAGCCCATCACGGCTGGACACAAGCCAATCACAACGATTATAGATTACATATAGGTTCTTTAACCCAATAGAATTCTCCTAATATCCAGGGAACCATATGTTCGGTTATTGTCAGCTTGGGCTGATCGATGGCTTTATAGGTTCTCTCCCTAGTTCTTTCATCTGGGAGAAATAATTGGTATATATCCTTGTTTACAGCAAATGGTTTCCCTCTTATCTTTCTTCCTGAAATAATTGGTTTCATGGCCTTGTTCACAGGAGATGGTTTCCTTCTTATCTCTGTCTTCCCAGGCATTCCTACAGTGGGCCTCACAGGGTTATTGCTCGGTCAGTGAACGTTCAACAGTTCACAGTTTGACTACCTGATTTCCCATAATGCCTGGGCAGCCATTTTATGTGTGTGTCCATTTAAGCTTATGTGAGTTTTAAATATCCAGCAGGTGCCTAATGCCTAAGTCTATATATATTTCTACTCTCTACAACAGTCGCGATGGCCCGAAACTTTCTGATAGTTGTTTTGAAAGCCTGTTTGCTGTCGTGGTGCTGTCCTTCTGGGTTTTAGAGATTCCTTTCGCCGATGTTTCGAGGTCCCACTTTTCGAGGCTGGTGCTAAACTTATGCCACGAGACTGCTACCTTAATAGTGTCTCTAGAAGCACCCTTAACTGACAGAACAGGCCTTCAATTATACTAAAACAGGCTTTCTTATCTTCGTGCCAAATCAGTTCTTGGGCTTTGTTTAAACTGTTCTATCCTTTGATTTTCAAATGTTTACTTTGTCAGTGTTTTTGGTGGGCTAGTGAGCAGTAACTCGATTAGGGTATGATAATGTGCTATCACTGGTTTTGCATTGTTTTAGGATTGTCCCGTTTCCTGGCCATCTAGTTGGGCCCATGATTTCCATAGTGGTTGATTGGGTAATTGGCTTCTTGCATATTTTGGATGAGTTCTGTCGTTTAGATAATGGCTTGTAATTTAATTGTCTCTTTGGGGATGAATTGGTGCTGCATAGTTCCCCCAGACAGTCTGGAATCCTTAATACACGAATTTGCTTCACAGAGGTTAGCCCCACCTCCTGTATTCGGTAACTCTTTATCGCAGCCAAAATGTTGTAGAATCTTAACATTGATATGCTCCTTCCCATAGATGTTTAGGGGATCTCAGGCTTCTGTAATTTAGGTCCATTTTGAATTCTCTTTTCAAAAAGTGCAAACACTGAGGGGGTTTCCAGGAGGTTGGCCCACTTTTGCCATTTTCCTTTTAAAACTTCGATCCCCACTTGAAAAATCCAAAGCTCATTTTTAACAGTCCAAGAGAAGCTTTTCTTTAATTTTCAGGGAGAGGGACTCATGGGAATTTTTGGAAACCCTTCAGTCCCCGCTATGACACTATCCAACTATAGTGTCACTTTACAGGTGAGCAAAAATACCTGACACCCAAGTACCAACCTTCCGCAAATTACCTAAATTAAACACCCATAGCATACATTCCCCTTTACGTGATACAGCATTCAGTTACATCCTCTTCCCTTTACAGGCAAATAGGCAAGTTACACTTCACTTCACAAGAATAATACATATTTCAAATACATCACACAAAATTACAAACTTGAATTGCTAATAGGGTTCCTAAGGTTTGTCCACCACCCTGTAATATCGGGATTGGTGCCTGCGGTTCTTCCCTTTGCACTTGGAACACCACAGATACAACACTATCCCGAGCTGACATACTACCAAAAGATGGGAGGCCATCCTGATCCAAGAAGGGACTTCTATATTTTTGAAAATGTCCCACCAGGGTGGAACAATGATAGCCAAGATCTCACTCCCTATCTTAATTGTCTTTTGATCTAGAGTGTAGAAATGTTTTTGTGATATTTCCATAGATTTCAACAAAGAGGTAAGATGTTCGGGTAGAGGAGGAATTGCATAAAGACATCGTTCCAGGTTCCCCTCTTTTGTCTCCCGGTACCCATAGTGTTTGTGGGGTCTAAATTGTATAATTCTGTTTTGTCTACATCGTAAAATTTTCTAAACATTTCTTTAAGTAGTGCCTGGTACAGTTGTTCCGTTTCTTTGGGGCACCATGCAGGTAAGTATACTTCGGTAAGGTTTAAGATAACTGAGGCTACTGCACAGTGTATCCCCTGATAGAGTACCTTTTCGGTCAGTACTAGAACTAATCCATTCCCTGGTCCCTTGGTGGTGGTAGGACACCTTTGTATTGCTGTCTGTACTGTCGGGACAGTAGGCAGGGGCTTTTTGGGGCATGCTACCAGTTCAGTGGCGTTAATTGGGACCGGAGAATATGGAACCTCACACTCCAGCAGGCTAGAGTCCCATGCCATCCCCTCTCCAGTGTCTTGCCATTGTCTGGCAAAGGCAATTGACATGTCTGTGAGACAGACCCTCTCTGATCCCCACATGCAGACATAACTCCCCTGTTCAGACTCCCACCACTTATCCCAACACACACTCACTCCCCCCTCGGTCCCCGTGATGGTGCGGTACGTATCGTTCCCCAGTCATTCCCAGTCGGTTCTGTGGTCTACCGCATCCTTGCTCAGCTTCCTGAGCCACCACCACCTATCCAGAGGAATCTGACCATTACAGGTAATGCACACACGCTTTCCTTCGGTAACACTGACCCGCACTGCAACCATTTGTACCCTGGGGCATGGGATGGAGACTTCCCGTTGGTGAATCTGTCCTGGCTGGATTACCAAGTAGAGTTAGACCCCAGCCACCTGGCCACCTCCCCTCGTGGAAGTAGATCGCGATCTCCTCCACACCCGGTGTGCCAGCCCCAGTAGTCACCGTTGGTGCTCTCGTTCCCGAGCACCCATAAATGCGGGATTCCTCCACGTCGTCTCAGTCACCGGTGCTCACCCGCATTAGGGCGAGCAGGAGCAGCACCTTTTCCATTTTAAATTCTTTCCCAGTTCCTGTAGGGATACATAAAAGGCAGCCATGCCCTGTGACAATTCTCCAGGTTGGCACAGGTAAACGAGTCCTTACATAGTCACTTATAACTAAAACTAAACTATCTAAACTATCCTTCCCCACACTTAAATTCCCAGACCATTAAGAACTTGCTGTATGTACATCTCCGGGTGGCCAGGCTAATTCCTGTTTTGTCTCCGGTTGGGACGACTTCTGGGCAGCTTGTAAGGCTGAAGGTAAGGCGGCCTGAGCCGCAACATCTGGAGGGCTCTCCCTAATGTTTCTGGAGTTTGCCCTGTGTCCCAGGCGATCGGGGACCTGTTCCCTTTGATGATGCAGCACACTGCCCCTTTTGGTGTGGCCGCAGAGTTCTGCTCTGTAGGTTTTGCGCAGTCTGAGGCTGCAGGCTGGGGGCCCTTATCTTTAGAACGCTTCCTGACCTTGGGTGTCCCCTTTCTGGTGGCAGCCTTACCTGGACCGAACTACTGGAACTGGGGCGCTGATGACCACGGGGCTTTTAGCTGTGGTGTGCGGGTAGTCCTTCTTGGGGCTACTGTTACTGGGAGTGCACCCGAGTCTCAAGCAATTGGTGGGATCGTCCCTCCAGTAACGCAGTTCATCGCTCCCACCTGCCCTGTTGTCTGGCTGCCCCGCCCCCTTTGGGACTTTCACAGTCAGCGGCTGCTGGTTGCTGCTTACATTTTTCGGGCTCCCCTGGTTTAAACAGCTTACAATGGTTGATATGGAACCACTTTATGCGGCGGGGCATCTTTATGGCATAGACCATGGGGCTTGCCTTGTCCACAATGTTCTGGTCCCATATATAGGGCTTCAAATGTTCCTACCCGGGCAAAATTCCTAAATCTCAGCTGATCCCCTATCTCCCATTCGTGGTGCTTGCGGGGTTCGAGCAGCAATCGGTTGCTCCGATGCTGGTTCCCCATTTTTTCAACAGCTTGCCAGTGAATCTGCTTGAGGTGTTTAAACAGATTCTTGACAAAACGGTCCCGGTTCACCACTCTGAGCTGACCTTCCGTGAGCACCAGGGCTAGGGCATGGGTTGGGGTTCGCATGGCACTACCAGTCATGGGCTCGTGCGAGGAATACCCCGTGCTCTTTGACTGGCTACTCCGGATCCCCATTAGGACCAGCAGAAAGACCTCTACCCATTTTTGGGGTGAGTCTCCCGTCTCCTTCCGCAGCCTTTCTTTAATGGTGCGGTTTAAACGCTCCACAATAACTGATGACTGTGGGTTGCGGGCAACATGCCATTTCCCTTGAATGCCGAGCACATTAAGGGTTGCCTGCATTACCTGACCTGTGAAGTGGCTCCCCTGGTCAGACTCCACATACTGTGGTAGTCCCCACTGGGAGAATACCTCTTTCACAAGGATCCGAGCCGTTCCTAAAGTGATGGCTGTTCGGCATGGGAAGGCTTCAACCCATTTGGAGAACACAGCCACCAGGACTAGGCAGTACTTATAGCCTCTCTGGGCAGTGGGTAGGGGCCCGATGTAGTCGATCTGAATCGACTTCCATGGTCCCTCTACCCTCCTGATGTGTCCCACAGACACCTTCCTTTTCTGGGGGTCAGGGTTGTTAGCAGCACACACTCGGCAGTCGGCGCAGAACTCGCGGACATCCTCCCTGAGTCTTGGCCACCACCCTGCCTGTTCCACCCGTTGCCAGGTGGTCTCAGGTCCGGGATGCCCCGCTCCTGGACCCTCATGGGCCAGTTGGAGGAATTCCGTCCTGTGTTGCTGTGCCACTACCCATTGCTCTCCCGTGAACAGCATGCCTTCTTTAATGGTCATGGCTGCTGTGCTGTATGGTCCTTCTACCTTTTCTCCTTTGGTTAGTGCATTTAAAACAGTCCTTTGAACTGGATCCTGGGTTTGAACTGTTTTCAGGTCCGGGGCAAATACTACCCCTGCCCTGCCTGCCGTTCCTACCCTGCCCCTAATTGCTGCTATGGGGTCTAGGACGTATGGATCCCAAAACTTTCCTGTGCGAGCACCCTCCTTAGCCAGCACATCTGCCTGCTGGTTTCCCTGACCTCGAGGTTCAGTGGTCGAGTGGGCTTTCACCTTGTCAATGTAGTGCGCATGTGCAGAGGTCTCGGCACTGTTTTCAGCGCAGGGACCTGGCTCCGCCCCCTACAGCTCCTGCTGCGCTGCGCCGAGGGCCAGAGGACCTGCAGGGAGGTGGAGAATCTGGAAGGTTTATTTAGGCGCACTTTGTGGTGCAAAAAACGGGCGTCCAGGTCGGGACTGCGCCGTTCTAGGCGCGGCTCGAAACTTGGGCCCATAGTGCCCGAGCAAATCGTGTACGGGGTAGGAAATTTCTCGGGGTGTGTGGCCTCATATACCACCGCGGACAGTTCAGCATGCTGGGCGCTCATGGTGCTGGGGAGTTTAATAGCCAGTGCAATGTTCGCCTCTGGGTCATAGACTCCGCATCTGTGAGTCATTCACCAGCAGTTACTGTGCTCGAACCGTCCACATAGATTTCACGGCCCATGGGGTGTATCCCGACCCGAAAACCTACGTTGACTTCCCATACCCCTTCTACAGAGCACAGGTTGGCTGTCCCCGGGTAGACCATGTTAGCTGCGAGCCTTGGCTCGCAGAGGCCTTTTACCCTTAGGTCCATCTGGGAGAGGAGTAGGGTCCAGCGAGCGATGCGAGCACTGCTCACTGTCCCATCCTTAATCCTCCCATCCAGGAGCATCTGGGAAGGTGTATGGTGGGTGAGGAGTGTGAGAGGGGGCCCTCCTGTGAAGATTAAAGATCTCTTCACAGCCCAGTGAGTGGCCAGTAAGTGCCTCTCACAGTTGGAATACCCTGTTTCCACATCGGTGAGTATCCTGGAGGAGTAAACTTTAAAGTCCTGACCCCACAGTACAGATTTAAACGAGGCACAGGCTGTAGTCAAGGTCACTCTGGACCTGCACCTTTATTTCACAGCTCTCGAGTGCCACACTTGCCTGAGACCTCCTTTATATACCTGTGTGGAACAGGTATGCAGTGACTCCTGCAAGTGCACCCCTGGTGGTAAAGTATGCTTGTGGTTACAGGTCATATCTAGTTACAGTCATGGAGAGCATGGTAAGATACAGTTATATACAGTAGTGTGTGATACATGACATCACCCTCCCCCAAGGTCTTATTGTCTTTATAGATTCAGTCTCTCAGGTGGTCTACGCTCTCTCGTGGAGTGTCTTAGTTGTGGTTCAGTTGTTTGCCTTGGTGCCTGTTTTTCGTTCAGTGTGATTGCTGGTATCTCGCCTGGGCTGTCTGTTTTGTTCAGTATGTTAGCTGGTATCTCGCCTGGGCTGTCTGTTGAGACTGCCCTTTCCTCAGGTTGTTCCCTCTGTCTGTCCACCAGGCATGGTGTGAGTTCCACATTGTCGTCTGCTTCTGGTTCTGCAGTGTTGTTGGTGAATCTACTTTTTACTTGGTCTACATGCCTCCGGCATGTTTGGCCATTGTCCATTTGTACAACCAGTAGCCTGTTTCCTTCCTTGCCTGTTACTGTCTCTGCAAGCCATTTGCGACCCCTGCCATAGTTGAGCACAATCACTTTGTCCCCTATCTCATTCCACCTTCCCCTCGAATTTCGGTCATGGTACTCAGTTAGCTTCCGGCGCTTTGCCTCACAATTTCATGCATGTCTGGGAGGATTAACGAGAGCCTAGTCTTTAAGATCTGTTTCATCAATAGTTGCGCGGGGGGAACCCCAGTCAACGAATGCAGATGAGATCTGTATGCCAGCAGCAGTCGCGACAGGCGGCTCTGCAGCGTGGGACCTTGGATTCTGAGCAGGCCTTGTTTAACGATTTGCACTGCTCGCTCCTCTTGGCCATTGGAGGCCGGCTTGAACGGTGCCGTCTTAACGTGATTTATGCCGTGGTCAACTATAAAATCTTGAAATTCTGCACTGGTGAAGCACGGACCATTATCACTGACCAATATGTCAGGAATGCCGTGCATTGCAAACATGGTTCTGAGGCTCTCCACAGTGGTGGAGGTGGTGCTCGAGTTTAAAATGGTGCACTCGATCCACTTTGAAAATGCATCGACGACTACGAGGAACATTTTGCCCATGAATGGGCCCGCATAGTCTCCATGCACCCGCGACCGCGGTTTGGTGGGCCAGGGCCAGGGGCTCAGGGGGGCCTCCCTGGGGGTATTACTGAGTTGGGCACAAATGGTGCACCGCCGGATGCAGAGCTCCAAGTCCGCGTCAATGCCAGGCCACCAGTCGTGGGATCTGGCTTCAGCCTTCATAAGGATGATCCCCGGGTGCTCGCGGTGGAGCTCCCGGACAAACGCCTCTCTGCCTCGCAAGGACATAACTACTCGGCTGCCCCACATTAGGCAGTCTGCCTGCAGTGATAGTTCATGCATGCGCCTATGGAAAGGTTTGATCTCCTCGGGGCAGGCATCGCGGGCCTCTGCCCAGTCACCAATTAAAACACATCTTTTTACTAAGGATAACGTGGGTCGCTGGTCGTCCAGGCTCTGATTTGAAGAGCTGTCATGTGCGAACCTGTGGATTCAAAGGCATTGATTGCCATGACCATCTCACAGTCCTGTTCGTCGGCCCCTTCCGTGGTCGCCAGGGGTATCCTGCTAAGCGCATCGGCACAGTTGTCTGTGCCTGGTCTGTGCCTTATTGTGTAGTCGGAAGATGCCAGCATGAGTACCCACCGCTGAATGCGTGCCGAGGCTTTGGCGTTTATTGCCTTGCACTTGGATAGCAGGACGTGAGGGGTTTGTGGTCAGTTTCTAACGCAAACTTGGCCCCGAAAAGGTATTAGTGCATTTTTTTGACACCGTACACGCACGCGAGCGCCTCCTTCTCAACCATACCGTGCCCGCGCTCTGCCCGTGAAAGTGACCTGGAGGCATAAGCAATGGATTGTAATTTACCCACTTCATTGACATGCTGTAAAGCGCACCTGACCCTGTACGCTGATGCATCACATGTAAGAACTAACTTTTTACCTGGGTCAAAAAAGGCTAAAACACTGCTGGAACACAGAAGGTTGCGTGCCTTATTGAAGGCGTGTTCCTGGGCGTCCCCCCAAAACCCATTCCACCCCTTCCTGAGTAGCACGTGGAGAGGCTCCAGCAGCGTGCTCAAGTTCTGCATAAAGTTCCCAAAGTAATTGAGTATCCCAAGAAAGGCGCGCAGTTCCAAAACATTCCGGGGCCTGGGTGCCAGATGAATTGCTTCGGTTTTGGATTCTGTTGGGCGGATTCCATCAGCGGCAATCCTTCTGCCCAAAAATTCAACCTCGGGTGCGAGAAACAGACACTTGGATTTCTTAACTCTTAGGCCTACCCGATCCGATCGACTTAGTACTTCCTCCAAATTGCGGACATGGGAGTCGGTGTCCCTGCCCGTGATAAGTATGTCGTCTTGAAACACAACCGTCCCCGGGATGGACTTGAGCAGACTCACCATGTTGCTCTGGAATATAGCAGCTGCCGACCTGATGCCGAATGGGCATCGATTGTACATAAAAAGGCCTTGATGTGTTTTGATGGTGGTGAGTAGCTTAGAATCTTCGATCAGTTCTTGCATCATATATGCAGCTGTGAGATCTAGTTTCGAGAAAAGCTTTCCTCCAGCCATTGTGGCAAGTAGGTCCTCCACTCTGGGCAGCGGGTATTGGTCCTGTAGGGAGACTTTGTTTATGGTAGACTTGTAATCCCCACAGATTCGTACGAATCCATCAGGCTTCATGACGGGGACGATGGGACTTGCCCAGTCGCTAAATTCCACGGGTGAGATAATGCCTTCCCGCAGAAGCCGGTCCAGTTCGTGTACAATCTTTTCCCTCATCACATAAGGCACAGCTCTAGCCTTGTGATGGACCGGTCTAGCATCCTGTGTGATGTAGATTTTAACTTTAGCCCCTTTGAAGGTGCCCACACCTGGCTGAAAGAGATGTTCAAAATGACTGAGAACTGTTGAGCAGGAGGTCTGTTCCTCTGACGACATGGCGTGAACATCATCCCATTTCCAATTTAATTTTGCCAGCCAGCTTCTCCCCAACAGTGCTGGGAGATCTCCGGGAACAATCCACAGGAAAGTTGGTTCACCGTCCCTTTGTGTGTGACTGAGAGCATGGCGCTGCCAAGGACTGGGATGATTTCTTTGGTATAGGTCCTTAGTTTAGTGTCGATCCTTGTGAGTTTTGGTCTGTTGCTTTTGTGCGGCCACAGCTGTTCAAAGTGTTGGACGCTCATGAGAAATTGACTAGCTCCCGTGTCCAGTTCCATGTTGACGGGTATCCCGTTGAGTAGGACCCTCATCATTATTGGAGGCATCTTGTTGTAAGAACAGTGGACATTGATCGTGTTGACCCGCTGTACCCCAGCGACCCGGGCACTGTCCCCACCGTCTTTTGGTCCGCGTTCCGACCCTTCCGATTCATATACCAGACGAGCTGCTGTTTTTCTGCACATGCGAGCCAGATGCCCTGTATAGTTGCAGTTTCTGCAAACAGCATGCTGAAATCGACACCCCCTTGTTGAGTGCCTTCCCCCACATCTCCAGCACAGACCACTTCCATTGTTTCCGAAGGATGAGCTGCGTCTGGCTGATCTATTTTGAGCTTCTCTCAGTTTGTAGTTGATTGCTCGCCTTGTGGGTTGATAAGGTGTGCACGGCCGTTCATGTGGCCCTTGATGGCTTCTGGCGCCACTGCCTACTGTTGAAGGCCTGTTCTTCTGCCTTTGTCTGTGTGTGGGGGTAGCGGCTTGTTTCACGCTGTGAACCCCTTGTTCCGATGTTTTGTTAGTTGTCGTACCCGCAGTATAAATCAACCTCATTTCTTCTTCTCCTACCAAGAATGTCTGTGCGACCAGTGCTGCTGCCTCTAGGGTCACGTTCTTGGTCTCTATAAGCTTTCGGAATATGCCTGCATGGCCTATTTCTTCAATAAAAAAGTCTCTCAGTACTTCTCTCCTTAGTTCATCGGAGAACTCACATAAACTAGCTAGCCTCCGAAGTTCCGCCACAAAGGCGGGTATGCTCTGGCCCACACAGCATTTGTAGTTGCAGAACCTGTGTCTGGCTATGTGTAGGCTGCTCGCTGGCTTCAGGTGGTCTCTTACCAGTGTGCTCAACTCCTCAAATGACTTGCTTGCTGGTTTCTCGGGTGCCAGCAGGTCCTTCATTAAGGCGCATGTTTTCGAGCCACAGCTAGTCAAGAGATGGGCTCTTCACTTGTCTGCCTTATCGTCGCCCAACCAGTCATTGGTTAAAAGCTTTGCTGGAGCCTTTCTATAAAGTCCTCCCAATTGTCTCCAGCATTGTATTTCTCATCTGAGCCGTTGGTAGCCATTCTGTGGATTCTGTGATCCCATAACTCGTCGCCACTGTAAAGTCTTGACCCTGCAGTACAGACTTACATGAGGCACATGCTGAAGTCAAGGTTACTCTGGACCTGCACCTTTATTTCACAGCTCTCGAATGCCACACTTGCCTGAGACCTCCTTTATATACCTGTGTGGAACAGGTATGCAGTGTCTCCTGAAAGTGTACCCCTGGTGGTCAAGTATGCTTGTGGTTACAGGTTATATCTAGTTACAGTCATGTACAGCATGGTAAGATACAGTTATATACAGTAGTGTGAGATACATGACATAAACCACCAGTCTCAGCTGGCCGTGCCGTTCCTGCAACAGCACTGTGCTCAGACTGTCCCTGCTGGCTGCCATCTCCAGGAAAAACTCTCTCCCCTGATCAATCGATCCTAGGGCCGGTGTGGTCTGCAGCCTTTCTTTGAGTTGTTTAAATGCTGCCTTGCAACCCTCGTCCCAATCCCACTCCACTCCCTTGTGTAGGAGCTGGAGCAGAGGGGCTGCTGTGGCAGCATAATCCTCAATGAAGTCTCTGCAGTATCCTGTTAGCCCCAGAAAAGATCTCACTCCCGTTACTGTGTTGGGGGTTGGTAATTCCTGTACTGCCTCCTTTCTAGCCTTGTCAATGGCTCTTTCCCCAGCACGCACCGTCAGTCCTAGGAATTTGACTTCCTTCTGGCCGATCTGCGCCTTCTTGGGGTTAACTTTAAAACCTGCCTCCCTAAGTAGCTCCAGCAGCTCAGCCAGCAGTGGGCCAAACTCCTCACCCTCACCGGTGAATAGGAGCAGGTCGTCCACATACTAGACCAGCTGCCGGGGTCTGCTAAAACCCTTCAAGCAGTTAGCCATGCATTGATGAAAAATGCTGGGGCTGTTATGAAAACCCTGGGGCAGGCAGTTCCAAGTGTACTGTTGGCCTTTAAATGTAAAAGCGAACTTGTACTGGTCCTCCCTTCGCAAGGGAATGGACCAAACCCGTTGGAAACATCCAGCACCGTGAAGGTGGTTGCGGATGCTGGAATACTTACAATGAGGTCGGCAACAGCTGCGACCGTGGGTACACAGGTGGGGATATTACGGTTGAGTACCCGGTAATCCACCGTGGCTCTCAGGAATTGTCCGGTTTCTTAACCGGACACAGTGGAGAGTTCACATTGGTGGCTATCGGTCTCAATAGCCTCTGTTTAACCAAAGAACTCATGGCCATTTCCATGTCTGCCTCTGCTTCCCTGGGGAAATTGTACTGCTTTTGTGGTCGGGTCATGGGGTCCCCACTCACACTGACCTCGACTCTGTTTAATCTCCGACAATCATGTTTGTGAGTGGCAAACGTGACGAGGTGTACTCGCACAACAGCCTGGTACTCCACTGGTGTGTTACTGACCAGTAGTTCAAGGTTGTAACCCTCCTTTGACTTCATTGTACACAGGGTCCCCTTTCCCTGTTTCTCTGGGATGACTGCTACCTCACTTTCTTTACTGTTACAGGCTGCCCCCCACAGACAATGGTTTCTTAAATCCACGAGAACCCGGTGACCTATAATAAAGTAGGCACCAGGATTCCTTTTCCCTCCTGCTCCCACTTCATCAGGACACACGTCCACTTAGTGTGCAGTGTCACTAATTGAATGGACAGTGGGATGGAGAATGAGCCAGCCTGTTCATTGCCCATGAATCCCATTAGGCTGTACGGGGTCCCGTTTGATAGAGGTGAGGCTGTGGGGTCATCTGCATAGACTGTGGTGCATGATGCTCCAGTGTCCAGCAAATAAGTCCCCTTTACTCTCTCCACCTCCATCTCGACATACGATTGCATCGTACACTAGGGGACACAGGTAGACAGGCTGTGCTGGTTTTCGTCATAAATCTGGGTGAGATGGGGCAGATGGTATCACTGCACCGGTGGCTGTGGCTACCTTCCCCGGACCCATTAGTGCGGTTCGGAGTACAGCCATCACGGTCTCAAATGTTTGGGTAGAGACCGACGGCTCGGTCTTTTGGGCTGGGACTGTGGGATTCTTTCCTACCCTGTCCTTCCAGGGATTCCAACAGTCCTTCCTCCAATGCCCATTCTTCCCACACCCAAAGCAGTTACACTTGGTTTCGGAAGGGTTACCCCCTTCCTGGTGCCACTCTTTCTTTCCCTGACTGGGTTTTAACTCATGTACCTTTCCCTTGGGTGGGTGCTCTTCCCCCCTGCAGTTCCGATATGCCATGGTCAGTTGCCTGATCACTGTTTCCTCGGTGGCGTGGGGTCCCTCGGGTCAAACCAAAGCTCTGCTCTGGCTTTGATCCGGGCCAGGCTATTCGCCACTATGCTCCGGAGCCATTGTGCCCGTTCGCCCGGTGTAAGGTTTGCCCGGTCGAGAGCCATACTGCAGGCTCGCTGATACACAGGCCACAGCCTGTCAGCGAAAGCCTGAGGGGTATCTCCCACAAGCTGCACTGTCCTCTCCACTCTGGAGAAGGGACTTCCCTCATTTAGACCCATGGTCTCCAGAACTTCATCCCGGACATCATCATATGTACCCCTGCCCTTTCTGCACGCCGCCAAAAGGGACTGGTACAGCTTGCTGTCCAGGGAGAAAAGGAGCAGTTTTACCTGCTCTGAGTCATCACATCCGCTAATCTCGGCTGCCTGTTCCACTTCCATGAAGCGGACGGAGGGGCCTCCCTTATGTGTAAGCTTACTCAGGTGGCTTACCATAGCCCTCAACTGTTGGGTAGTGTGGGGAACCACGAATTGGCTCTCAAGAACCCCCGGTGCTCCACCCACAGGCGCGCTGAACTTTTGCTGCCGGACCGGACACATTGGTCCAGGCTTTCAGTTCTGGCTCACCCTTCTCTCCCTGCTGCCAAACTGAGTTAAACCCCGGCACCACAGGTGGTGGTGGTCCGTACTCCCTGCCTGCCTGAGCAATTGTCCCTTGTCCCTCCTTCCTGCTGCCCAACCGAGTTGTTCCCCGGCGCCACAGGGGGTGACTGAACAGTTTTCTCCTCCTCTTCCAGGTCTGCCCGGGTCGTACCCGGACTTATGAGGCACACCATGCCTCTTGCCCTGGACAGAGCGCGGTTTAAACTTTCAATTTGCTGCTGGCAGGGGCTGTGATCTCCCAACTCAAACCCCTTAGTGCTGGTTACTCTGTAGGCTGCCTGGATGTCTTTGACGCTCTCCTCCTGCTCTTTCATTTGTCTATTAAGGCGAGTGTTCTCTTCTTGCAGTATCAATTCATTTTTCTTAGCCTCGGTGACCTGACACTGCACATAATCCAACCTATTCCTGAACTTCTTCCCTGTGTAAAGCCTTTCCTCGTTGTGCTCATGTAACTCTCTCATTAACCTTTCCCCTATGATTGTTTGTGCACTAGACTGTTCCTCTGCCTCTTTCAGTTCAGCCATTAGTTTCTCTACTGTGGAATCTAAGAGTTGGACCTGTTTATGCAGACATACTAGCCAAATTGCCTTTTCCACTGCCTTTTTGTGAGTTTTTCCCTCTGTCCACTGGACTGCAGCGTCCCCTGGATGCTCAGCACGCAACAGATCGCGTACTCACTTCTTTGTTACATTCACTCTTTTGACCACATAGGAAGCAATCCTCTCTTCTATTTTACTTCTTTTCTCACAACCAAAGTCTGTCTCCTCACATCACTTTTGCCACATTCCCTTCGTGGTCGCCATTATGGCTGGTGTTTTGGTCAGGTTTCTCTGACTCCTTGTTGTTTTCGAGGCACCCTACACCCTGGATTCTAGACTGTGGACTGATTTGGGGGTTGTGAGAAACTGAGACAGAGTTGGGTAAGATGCAAAACTGGTTTTATTGTGTTCAAACAGAGTAAAAGGCACGTTTTTAATAATCACAGTAATCAGGTACAAATAGGGAGAAATGGCAACTCAAATGATCTATATTTGGGAAGAACACATAACACATATAACAGATTAAAAGAACACAGTCCTCTCACCTCCCAAAATACTTATGCACTAACCCTGGAAGGGGAAAACACACACGAACATCAACAGGTAGGAACAGTAAGAAAAACCCAACCTCCCAGACCCACTATCTAGCTAGGTTAGAACTCTGGGGTTTCAGGGACCATGCTCACCAATTCCCTTTTGACAGTTCCCACTCCGGGGTTCGCCTCAGTTGTCCTGATCCTGTTCCAAACTCCAGGGTTTGCCTTAGTTGTCCTGATCCTGTTCCAAACTCCAGGGTTTGCCTTAGTTGTCCGGGTTCGGTAGTCTGTACCCCGGACCTCATTGGGGATTTCAACCTACGGTTTCCATGAGGTTGGCTCCCTTTTGCCTTTTTCCTTTTACAACTTAGATCTCCACTTGAAAAATCCAAAGCTCATTTTTAACAGTGCAAGAGGAGCTTTTCTTTACTTTTCAGGGAGAGGGACTCATGGGAATTTTTGGGAACCCTTCAATGATGAATCCGAAAAGGAGTTATGATTTAGAAGGATTAGTCGATAATATTCTGGCCCAGTATCAAGGTATGTACGGCAGAATATGGATGCGTTTGCAATTCACAAGCACGATTGCGGGAGAGTATCTAGGGTAGAGGTGAAGATAGATGGGGATTCGATGACACGACCCCAGAAACAGTATAATTTTCCCCGGGAAGTAGAAAGGGATTTGGAAACTGCTATAAATTCCCTGGTGGATCAAGGTGTGTTGAGGACCACAGCCACACATGTAAACTCACCCCTATGGCCAGTAAAGAAGCCCGATAACTCATGGAGGGCCACGGTAGATGACCGAATCCTGAATAAAAATATTCCAGCCTGTGCGCCCACGGTAGCAGTGGTAGCGGATTTGATCGGGAGTATCCCTGCGGCCACAACAACTTTCACAGTGCTGGACATTTCAAATGGGTTTTGGTCCATTCCCCTGAGACGGGAGGACCAGTATAAATCTACCTTTACCTTTAAAGGTCAGCAGTATACGTGGACATGTCTTCCACAAGGGTTTCACAACAGTCCCTCGATCTTCCACCAAAGTATGGCCGAGGCATTAAACAGTTTTAGTCAGCCAGATCGGTTGGTCCAATATGTGGACGACCTGTTGTTATTCTCCGAAAGTGCGGAGGACCACGGGCCATTATTGAGTGAATTACTGCATTTGTTGAAAGAAGCAGGTTTTAAAGTAAATCCCCAGAAAGCTCAAATAGGCAAAGAGGAGGTGCAGTTTCCAGGTTTGACCATTGGGGCAGGAGAAAGGGCCATAGATGGAGCTAAGAGAAAGACAGTCCAGGAACTACCTGTTCCTAAGGACGTGTCTGGAGTAAGGTCTTTCCTGGGAATAACGGGTTACTGCAGGGAATTCATAGAGGGATATATAACCATGGCAGCTCCTTTGTTGAGGCTTCTTAGGAAAGGAGTAGAGTGGGAATGGAGTGAGAGTTGTCAGGAAACTTTCATTTGGTTAAAAGCGGTGTTACAGACAGCACCAGCATCGGGAGCAGTAAATGGGGACCAGGACTTTAGTCTGGAGGTAGCAGCGACTGGGGACAGTTTGAGTGCAGTGTTACTCCAGGAGCGACACAGCAAGCTGAGACCGGTGGCCTACGTCTCCCGAGTTCTCACCGAAGTAGAAAAGAGTTTTTTCAAATTGCAAACGACATCTATTTGCAACTTTTTGAGCAGTAAAGCATTTTCGGTCGCTCACAGGGTTAGCTACAGTAACTTTACTGACCTGTCACACCACGACACAATTGTTACTGGATGGTAGAATGAAAGATGGGACAGTGAGCAGTAACAGGATTGCCCGCTGGACATTGTTGCTGACTCAGTTAGACCTGAAGGTCGAGAGGCCAGGAGAACCAAAGCTAGCCCCGAACTTGGTTTATCCGGGGGCAGCTCATGTGTGTTCAGTGGAAGGAGTGTGGGATGTAGATGTGAGATTCTGAGCAGGAGAACACCCGACAGGTAGGGACATCTATGTAGATGGGTCTAGTTCAGTAATAAACAGAGAGAGAAAGACAAGCTGTGGGATTTACAATCCAGAGGCAGTGATAGAGAAAGCCATAAAATCCCCAACACTTTGAGTATGCAGCAGACCGAGCTAGCAGCGGTAGCGTATGTAGTCACACACCCGAACGAATTCCCAACTCCCTATACGATATGTTCAGACTCCATGTTCATTTCTAACTGCTGTACAGAGTATTTAGCCATATTGGCGAGGCGAGGGTTTAAGTCCTCTGACGGAAATCCGTTGGTGTTGACTCCATTGTTAAAAGTCATTTTGGACGTCACGGGTTGGGACCAGAAGGATTACTACATCCAAAAGGTCAAAGCACAATCTAAGACAGAGCCCAAGTGGGAAGGGAATGAGAAAGCAGACACACTGGCTAAAACAGGGGCAGGAGAAGGGACACCTTGGGACCCATATCACTGTGGACAGATCACGGCTGTAACAGGCAGAGAGAGGCCCAAAGAAGTCCCATTGTCGCCTGATTTAAAACAGGCTCAGCTACAGGATGCAGACCTTAGAGCAGCGATTAGGGACAAGATAGATGGGAAGCATGTTGCGGGACCTTTGGGAGCTGCAGACATAGAAGTAAAGCAAGGAATGTTGTTCAAGGGAGATAGTTGGATCGTGCCAGGACAGTGCAGGGAAGAATTCTTGCAGCTGGTGCATGTGGGTCCAGGAGCTGGACATCCAGGGCCAGAAACAATGTGGAATAAAGTAGAAGCTGTGGGATGGTGGCCCGGGCTTAGAAGTGATGTCAGGGATTATTGCCAGAATTGTCTGGTATGTGCCACAAACAATCCACACCCCCACCGAGGAAGGCTCCGTTGGGACACACGAGGAGTGTAGAGGGGTCATGGCAGTCTATACAGATAGATTTCATTGGGCCACTGTCCACCTCAGGCAGATGCAATAAATATTCCTTGGTGTTTGTTATTATTAATGCTTGGAGGTCACCAGACACCAGAGGGCGCCGCGGTCAGAGTTGTACACATGTGGCAGGTATGCTTGGTCACCTGTATATAAGCTGTGTGTCTTTGTCACGCAGGCACTCTTGGGCTGGAATAAAGACGGATCAGGTTGCACCTGAATGAGTTTACAGTAACCAGACTCTTGAGTCATTACAATTGGCGACGAGGTAATTTAAGAACCTTCGCATGCACAATGGGCACTGTTGGAATTTCGGAGAGATTTGTGGAGGGCGAGGAGTGGGCAGATTTTGGCGACCGCCTGGATCAGTATTTTGTGGCCAACCGCATGGAGGCAGAGGCCTCCACAGTTAAGCACAGGGCAGTTCTCCTCACCCTTTGTGGTCCGAAAATCTTCTCTCATGAAGAATCTTCTCTCGCCTGTACGTCAGGCGGAAAAAGGGTACGAGGAATTGTGTACGTTGGTGGGTGACCATCTGAAGCCAAAAGAGGGGATCATCATATCACGCTACCGTTTGTACACGCATGTTCGTGTTGAGGGCCAGGTCGTGTCGGGATTTGTCGCCAACCTGCGATGTCTTGCTGAGCCGTGTAAGTTTGGGAACTTGCTGGAAGACATGCTGCATGATGTCTTCATGATAGTTATCTGCCATGATGTGATCCTCAGGAAGCTGTTAGCTGCAGAGACGCTGGATTTGAAAAAGGCCATCGCGACTGCCCAGGCATGCATGACAACGGATGATAATCTGAGGCAGATATCATCGAAGAGTGGGAGTTCCACGGCAAGTACTGTAAACAAGATGGCGTCGCCTTTGGGCAGAGCTGCTTACGCAAAATGTGCTGCTGCTCAGAGACCGGCAACAGGTTCGAACCAGATTTTACCCTGTTGGCGTTGTGGGGGCAATCATTGGCCTCATCAGTGTCGGTTTAGACAATACTGATGCAATGGATGTTCGAAAGTGGGGCATTTTCACAGGATGTGTCCACAACGGTGCAAGCGTGGTGCGGCTCACTACGTGGTTGATGAGGACCAGTTCAGTGATGGCCCGGATACACAACCTGATGTGGAAGTGAATGGACTGTATTCTGTGCAAGAGATAGATGATAGTCATTAACGTGAAGCTGAATAGCATGCCTGTATCAATGGAGCTGGACACGGGTGTGAGCCAGTCGATAATGAGCCAATGGACATTCGACAAGCTGTAAGGGGTGGTTTGCAGGGGGTCAGCTATCCCTTCTGACCTTATATGAGCGGTTCCGAATCGCTCCCACACCCTTGGTTCTCGACACTGGAATTATGAAGGGACTGTGACAGACTTGGACAGACAATCGGTTTCAAGGTAGGAAGCAGGTATGACTTTATTGTGTTGAAAAAAGAAGTAAAAGGCACACCTTTAATAACACACACAGACCAATACACACTGAAGGGTACAACACATTGAATAAAATGTCAAATTACAGCCTGTGGGGAAAAGAATACAGCTTAAACTCTAAATGGGGTAAAGAGGAGAACGCAGATACATTTACACAAGTTATCCCAGCCTCCCCACTCCCAATTCCCCTAACTAACTAAGTTATAGCTCTGAGGGTTCAGGGGCCATGCTCACCAATCCCTTTAGACAGTTGCTGGTGAATCGCGGTTTCGGGGTTCGCTGCACTTGGCCTTCTAGGCGAGCCGTACCCCGGACGGAGGAGAGGACTTCGGACTGCGTAGTCTTCAGTTGGGGTGCATCCGTTGATGCGGTAAGTTGCGTTTTGGATGTATGGGGTAAGTACCCACTTTCTTTGGTTAGGAATAGTTTTAGTTAGTCCCTTTTGGTAATTTCTCCCCCGTTGGGTCGTTCAGAAGTAGATTGTAGAGCGGTTGTCAATTTGCTTGCTGACAACCTTCCGTTTCGTGGGCCTCGTGCTCGGTCAGTTCCTGATCAGTTCTGGTAGTTTCCTTCACTATTCCATTTCTTCACTGTAGAGCAAGCAGGCTGCTTGTTTGTGTTTGTGTTCCAGTCTGTGCGAGTTCCAGTCTGTGTTCTGCTTCTCTCCTGTGTTCTGCTAGTTTCTGTGTTCTGCTAGACTTTCTTTGTAAAACTGGGGGATAAATATATACCCCAAAAAAAGGCTCCGTTATCTCCCATCAAATCTCTTGGGCTCTGTTTAAACTGTTCTGTCCATTGATTTTCAAATGTCTCCTTTATCAGCAGTAACTCGATTAGGGTGTGAGAATGTGCTATCACTGGTTTTGCATTGTTTTAGGATTGTCCAGTTTCTTGACCATGATTTCCATTGTGCTTGATTGGGTAATTCGATTATCTCTTAGAGGGTGAACAGCCTGGGGTCCTTAATGCACGAATTTGGCCCCACCTCCTGTATTTGGTAACTCTTTCTCGCAGCCAAAATGTTGTAGAATATTAAAATTGATATGCTCCTTCCCATAGATGTTTAGGGGATCTCAAGCTTCTGTAATTTAGGTTCATTTTGAATTCCCTTTCCTATGAGTCCAAACACTGGGTGGGGTGGGGGGGGTCTGCATGAATGCATTCCCTTTTATCCCCCGCAGGTTCCGTCTGCCCCTTTAAACTCATTTTAAAAGCCCAGAAAGGGATTCTTCTCCTCTGTAGGGGAAAGGTACCTGGAATCTTTGCGAGATTTTGGTAAATTCTACAAAGCTGTGGGACACTAAGGCTATGAAACCGAAGCTGAGTCTTGTAGCAGGTGCAAAATTCACAACAACCCTCCCCCCCCCGCCCCCGAGTGTTTGGGCTCATTCGAAAGGAAAGTTAATTTGGGACTATCTACCGAAAGTTTGGAACCCTAAAGTGCTTATTGAAGAAACTACGAACTTTAATAGAATTTTGGATTTTAAAAGACAAATTCAAGGCTGTAGGTGGACCTAAAGAACTAACAGGAGACAGTCTAACTAAGTGGAGCTACCTGGGTGTGAGGACTAAGTTAACCTGTCTGGAGGGATGAGTATTCAAAAATCCTTCCCCCACAAGAAACATTAATGTCACAAAATCACCCAGAAGTAGCTACCGATCAACATGGGTCTGGACAACCATTTCAGCATATACATCACAAAGAGACTCAATCCAGCCAGTATGCGAAAGAATAAGCACAAAAGGACATTGCAATTAACAAACTAATATTTCCATCAGGAAACAGTTTTCGAACATCAACTCACCCAAAACATATCAACTTTTAATGAGCCCACCAAAATATTACAAAGGTGAACCAAGCCCGCCAAAATTACACAAAGGATTTTAAACAGGTTTTGTGCCAAGATTAGAAACACTGAAATCATATAACTGGCCCCTGTTTTCAACAGAGGGTATGACACACTTTGCTATACAACCGAGACCAAGTTGTTGTCATCAAGACAAAGAGAGAAACCAAAGTGACAGTTGTAAACTGACTTCTCCAGCCTTGAAGTCCTGAAGTCCTGAAGGCAGGAAGAACATCACCATCGCGGCAGCAACCAACCACAGTCAACGTGGTATCAACGGAAAACCACCGCGATCGACCAAACTCGAACAAAACTCCAACGAGGAAAAACTGAAGAATTGAAAAAGTTTCCACTCTACAATCTAATCCTGACCTACCAACGGGTAAAACATTACCTAAAAGACTGTAGAAACCTATTTCTAATGAAGAAAACCAGGTACTTACCACATAGATCCAAAACACACCTTACCGCATCAGCGGACTCAACCCAACTGAAGATTGCACAGCTAGAAGTCTTCTCTGTCATTCGGGGTATGGCAAGCAGAACCTACCACATCCAGTGAACCCCAAAACTGTGATCTACCGTTAACTGTCCAAAAGGATTGGTCAGCATAGTCCCTGCCTGCCCTGGAGTCCAACCTAGCTAGGCTTAGGTATTGGGAGGTGGGAGGTATCATTTTACTGCAACCACCTTTGAATGTGTAGTGTATGGTACTTTATTAGATTGTTTATAAGTACCTTGTACTTTTCCTTGTATTGTCCTTTATTAGAGTGATTGTAAGTTTGGCCTTGTATTTTCTTACTAGAGTAATAAGCTTGTATAACCTTGACTGTAATAAAACCAAAGTTTCTTTTTGCATCAAACCAGTGTCCTTTGCACTTTTGACACCCTCCCCAAATAAATCCAGAGTACAGAACCCAAGGGGGTGGGAGCGATTCGAACTGCTCAAGTTGGTCAGAAGGGAGCCTGACCCCCTCATAGAGAACACCTTTACAGTCCAGTCAATGCCAGATTGCATACTTACACTAAGGAACTCATACCGGTGCTCGGCAATGCAGCAATCGAGATGTCATATGACATTGTGGTACACGAGCTACCATTATGGATCACCCCAGGTAATGGTCCAACTGTTCGGCAGGAATTGGCTCGAGAAAATCAAGCTGAACTGGAATGTTGTCAAGATGTTACCCTTGGTGGATGATACTTCATGTGCTCAAGTATTGAAAAAATGTCCTTCTTTGTTTGAACTGGGCATTGGTAATTTTATGGGAACCAAGGTGCAGATTCACCTGGACTCCAATGCAAGGCCTGTCTATCACAAAGCTTGGTCTGTTCCATACACGTTGAGGGAGAAGGTTGAAATTGAGCTTGACAGACTCCAGCATGAAGGGATCATATCACTGGTCAAGTTTAACGAGTGGGCTAGTCCCATTGTTCCTGTGTTGAAGTGTGATGGCACTGTCAGGATTTTTGGAGACGACAAGGTTGCAATTAACCGGTTTTTGAAACAGGATCAGTATCCATTACCGATGGCTGATGACCTGTTCGCCATGTTAGCTGGTGGAAAGTCGTTCACAAAACTGGAACTGACATCGGCCTATATGACCCAGGTGCTTGTCAATACTTTGAAGAAACTCACCTGCATGAACACCCATAAAGGACTGTTCATCTACCACAGGTGTCCTTTTGGGATTCGTTTGGCTGCAGCCATATTTCAGAGGAGTATGGAGAGTTTACTGAAGTCCATTCCTAGAGCTGTCATGTTTCAAGATGACATTCTGGTCACAAGTCACGACACTGCTGAACATCTGAACAATCTTGAAGAAGTCCTACAGCATCTCGACAAAGTGGGACTCAGGCTGAAACGATCGAAGTGTGTATTCATGGCACCTGAAGTCGAATTTCTCGGGAGGAAGATTACTGCTAGTAGCATTAGGCCCACTGATTTGAAAACCAAGGCCATCAAAAATGCACCCAGGCCTCAAAATGTGACGGAGCTGCATTCATTCCTTGGGCTACTCAACTACTTTGGCAATTTCTTACCCAGATTGATCACTTTACTCGGGCCACCGCATGTGTTACTAAGAAAAGGCGACAACTGGGCCTAGGGTGTGTCTCAAGATAGAGCCTTTGAGAAAGCCAAAAATCTGCTATGTTCAAACAAGTTGCTTGTTCATTATGATCTGTGTGAGCCTCTTGTATTGGTCTGTGATGCTTCATCACATGGGGTTGGCAGTGTACTCCAACAAACAAATGAATCGGGCAAACTACAACCTGTTGCATATGCTTTGAGAAGTCTGTCTAAAGCGATAGAAGGCTTACAGTATGGTAGAGAAAGAAGCTTTGGCCTGTGTGTATGATGTTAAAAAAATGCACCAGTACCTGTTTAGTCTTCGTTTTAAACTAGAAACGGATCACAAGCCACTCATTTCATTGTTTGCGGAAAACAAAGGTATTAATACCAATGCATCACCCGCATTCAAAGGTGGGCGCTGACATTGTCTGCCTATGATTTTGTCATCCATCATAGACCTGACACTGAGAATTGTGCCGCTGCACTGAGTCGTCTGCCTTTGCCCACACCTGAGGTGGAGATGCCTCAACCTGCAGATCTACTGTTAGTAATGGATGCTTTTGAGAGTGAAGGGACTCTGCTCAACAAGTCAGGATCTGGACCAGCCATCTGGACAGGGAGACTAATGAGGACCTCGACCCATATCCTAGCACCAGTCCTGACCGAAACGCAGGTTAAAGAGGTCACACGGGACAGGTTTGTCAGATCTGTATGGTACTCTGAAGGGGCTGCATTGGGAAGAAGCTCACAATATGGGCAGGCAGCACCAGCAGGATAAACTGCTGTGGAACCCCGGGTTACACAGGAATGGAGGGTAGGGGATCAGGTAATGGTCAGGAATTATACCAGAATAGGGGCATTTGAACCACTGTACAAAGGACCATATAGCATTGTAGACAAGGCAAGCCCTATGGTGTACACGATCCAGTTGCCAAAACATATAAAATGGTTCCATATAAACCAGTGTAAGCTGTACAACCCCGGAGAGAAAAGTAAAAAGCGGGCGAAGGCCCCAGGAACAATAATGAGTTTGATCAGTGTAAGCCTCCCACCAATACTGTGGGATGATGAGGATGGAGAAGTAAGGGACGGAGCAGTAAGGTGGAGTGGTCAGGTACTGTGACCTAGCGTGCCCTGGACACCTCCTCCATCTCCACCCCCGAGCCTCTGTAAGCCCAAGCATTGGGATAAAAGGAGAGGGAAGCAGTGATTGTAAAAAGGAGTTATGTACATTTGTGAATAACTGAAGGAGGACCTGTGAGGGGGAGGCCCCCCAGAGCAAAGGTATTTCTTTCATTTTTGTCTTTATAGGAGCGAATCGAGCCAAGGGTACGAGAGGAGGTGGACATTGTGGATAGGCCTGTGGATGGCCATTATTATTAAAGGATTGGGAGATCGGGGAGACACCGAGACATTCCTTACACACGGGTGTATGGGAGGAACCAGCCCCACTGTAACTCAAGGGGGAGCCATACGGAGTAACAAGGGCACAAACACCTCTGCTCACACTGGGAGCTGGCCAGGGTGGTTAGGGTCAAATTCGACCAAGTACTCCAGACAAACCGAAGGTAAACTTGGGGAGGTGTCAGTGTCCTGCCCCAAGCTAAACATCACGACCAGGAATGTACGGGTGAGAGAGGGGAGACGAGTTTGTCTGGAATGTAAAGGGATTACCCCCATGGGAGGGTGGTGGTGGTTACAGAAAACAGGCAGGGGAAAAGTTAATGCATCGACAGAATGGGAGAAACTGGGTAATAACTCAAACAGGCGGAGCACAGGAACAAGAAAAGGGGAAAAATTGTGTTGGGAAAAGTGGTGGAAGGCGGAACAAGGGATTTATGTCTGTGTGGTTGGATCTAGCCACAAGTGCAGGGGAGGTGTGGCGATTGTTTTTAAATGACAATGGCAGGATTCTGGGTCAGGAATGAATTGGACGCAGGGTTTATTTTCTTGTGTGACCTTGAACCCGCCAAAAACAGTCAATGCAACCGAGCTGATCGCGAGCAGATTAAAACCTCTCCCTAAAATGCTGGAGATTCCAATCCAAGAAATTCCATGTCCTGTCCTAAAACCCGGGCCTAAGAACGGGCTGGTGTTAATCCCAACAGGGAAAATGTTGTATCATACTGTGTATTATGAAGTAGTGTCGGTTATTCTAAATTTTAACAGAGTTACAAATACCCCGGTGGTGTCCGCCAGAACCAGAAAAGTTACATAAGCGTTTGTTAAAAGAAATATTTAAGCAATTCTATCAGAAGAATTATGGGGACAAAAGTTAGGTGGAAGCAGACAAACCAATAAGCAACAGCCAGACGGGTTGGGGGAGGCAAAAAAGGGGACTGATGAATGATGTGGGTACGGCATTTAATACAGGTACATCGCGCAGTTGAAAGTCCAAGTAAACACCTTCAGGGACTAGTTAAAGAAGTTACTGGAGGAGGGTAGTGACATAGAGGGTAACGAATTACAGGAGGACCAGGCAATGACAATCCATTTGAAGGAGATGATAGCTGAGGTGGAGACACACACTCAGACCATCAATGCTTTAATCAAGGAGGGTAGAAACGCGTCAGATCAAGCTGCTCAGAATGACGGGTGTGTCATGTACTGAGCTTAGTTGCTAAATTAAGGATGCAGTAATTTAGAGGATTTAAAACAAGGCCACGTACCGTCGTGGGTCAGTGACAAGCATCGAAAGGCTTTGAGTGTCTATAACAACAGGTTGATACAATCAAGCAATGGAGCCCATGGATTAATTGGCCAGAGGGGAAAATCAGTCCCTCTGGAGATTCCAAGCCTGTGAAAACCCAGGACATCAAAGGATCCCACAAGGCGTGCATTCTTGGATAACGGGGCACAAAAGATAAGGAGTTATCTTTTGCCCTGTCGATTCTGTGTGTGAATTGTGGCCATCCGACTAGATCCAGACCCATCATCACAGCCATCGAGACTCAACCAGATGCATTAACTGAAAGGCAGCCCAGCAGGAGATGTGTAGAATTGAATGGATATTGAATGGATATATCTGTAAGAGCTGAGAACAAGAGCTCAGAGAGAGGAACAACAGGTCGAAGAAACACCTCAGACCAGCAGGTCAATGAACAACGGCCACGAAGCAGCAGCGGGGACCCAACACCTTCCCTCGCTCTAAGAGCCGACAATCGACAACAGCAACAGCAGGCTGGATGGGTGATTGTATGTCTTCGGTCAATCTCTAAGAAGTCTTGTTCCGTACTTTTTAGGGTTTTTTTGTGTAATAAACAAACAGTTGGATTTTATTCTAAACTTTGCTTTATGTGTGGTACTTCCTGTAATTCCCGAGGTCTATGAATCAGAGTAGAGTGGGAAACCAACACCCTACACCACATGAGGTCATCACCGGGAGGGTTATGTGCACCCAACCCATGTGTTGGTGCCAGTCCTCACAGAAGCTCAGGTCAGGGAGGTAAACCGGGACAGGTTGGTCCAGAATCTGTTTGAGGTTTTAAAACAGATTCACTGGCAGGCAGCCAGTAACCTGGGGAGCCAGCACCGGGAAACATTGGTTGTTGCTCGAGTCCCGGAGAAGCCACGAGTGGAAGGTGGGAGACCAGGTAATGTTCAGGAACTGTGCCCGAGTGGGGGCATTCGAGCCACTGTACATGGGGCCTTATAACATCGTAGATAAGGCCAGCCCCATGGTATATGCAGTCAGACTCCCGAACCGCACAAAATGCTGTCACATCAACCAGTGTAAGTTGTTTAACCCCAAGGGGGTGACGACAAAGGCAAAGAGAAACCAGGGCACAATAATGAGCCTGGTGGACGCGGGTCTTCCTCCCATGGTGTAGGACGATGATGATGACCCAGATGGCGGGACAGTAAGGAGAAACAGTCGGATACCACGGCTTAGGGCGCTGTGGACACCTCCTTACTCACCGGCCGCGAGCCGCAAGATTTTAACTGGGGGCACTCGATAACGCAGAACGAACGGAATATATATGTAAATAACGAAAGCCCAACCTGTGGAGGGAAAAACCGCTCACAAAATGGTTGTGCTGTATCTGTCTTAATCAGGAAATCAGAAGAAACGGGAGCCCGGGTGTAATTGATCAGTTATGGACCCACAATGCACCTCCCGCAGCAGAAGATGACGGAATTCCAGATATTTCCGGTTTTGGTGACAAAATATCATCAGGGGGATTGTAGCACCAGCTTTCTGGCCATTTCTATCAACAATATTTTAAATCCTTAAATCCAAATCCCCAAGAAAGATCTGTACTGTTTGGCGAGCTTGTCGGGGTGACACTGAGGTGCATTCATATTCAACCGGATATTTCACACTGACAGGCTGGGTGGCAGGGAACCCAGGCCCATTGATGTCATCACCATCTAAAGTGATTCCTGGGAACAATATCCCGAGAGGTAACTCAGAGACACTGTGCCTTTGCATTATTAAAGCACAGTCACCACTCAGTCCCAACCCAAACTGGTGCAAGGCAGGAAATGGCCGGCCCATTGTCTTCCAGGAGATAAGCCGGTTAAGCAAGATCGGTTTGTGATCGAAACCCATTACGGGCTAATGGGGGCCATCAACTCAGGAAACGACAGACATCCAGTAATCAGCACCCATTGTCTCTCCAGACGCAAGGCCTGGGAGCGGGAAAACAAAACATCATTTTTCACAAAGATTTCAAAGACTACGAGCCATTCCAGGCCACAGGGTGGGGAGTCCAGACAGATCACTGGAGTCAATCCATCGGTCAGTATTGGTGGGAGGAAAGGTGATGGGTTTTGGGGATATAAGGAGCCACTTTGCAACAAGCTCCAGCTCAGGAAGAAGAAAGCTCCGGAAAAAGCCCAGGAAAAAGCTCAGGAAAAATCGCAGGAAAAAGTCCAGGAGGGAGACGTTCAGGAAGAAGCTGCAAGCAAGACAACGGGCAATCAGGGTGAGCATATTGCCTGCGCCTACACATCCACAAGACCACTTAGCTGTGTGAGGGGGTGATTGTAAGTCCCAACCAAACCCAAGGGGTTTAGTGCTGGGGGGATCCTGTGTTAGTTTATTTCACGGCAGTGTTCATTTATTAAGCCGTGGTAACTTAGCACGGCACGGCTTATTGGACAAGCCAGGGTTGTACTGTTTTGCACTGTTTATGAGTGGTGTTGTTAATATTATTAAACACTAATACGGTTCAGCCCAAAAAATGTGTGTCCGAGTCTGATCTGTCCATATAATCCTATCGTCCAGAACTTGTAGTAGGAGGTGCGTTTTTGGTACGCCCGAGAAAACCACCTATAGGCAACCTCTCAGTACTGCCCCTCCGACAGTGCAGCGCTCCCTCAGTACTGCCCCTCGGACAGTGCAGCACTCCCTCAGTACTGCCCGTCTGACAGTGTAGCATTCCCTCAATACTGCCCCTCTGACAATGCGGCACTCCCTCGGTACTGCCCTTCCAACAGTGCGGCAATCCCTCAGTACTGCCCCTCCGACAGTGTGGCACTCCCTCAGTACTGCCCCTCCGACAGTGCAGCACTCCCTCAGTACTGCCCCTCTGACAGTTCAGCACTCCCTCAGTATTGCCCGTCTGACAGTGTAGCATTCACTCAATACTGCCAATCTGACAATGTGGCACTCCCTCAGTACTGCACCTCTGACAGTGCAGCACTCCCTCAGTATTGCCCCTCTAACATTGCAGCACTCCCTCAGTATTGCACCTGTGACAGTGCAGCACTCCCTCAGTATTGCCCCTCTGACAAAGTGGCACTCCCTCAGTACTGCACCTCTGACAGTGCAGCACCCCCTCAGTACTGCCCCTCTGACAGTGCAGCACTCCCTCAGGACTGCACAGTAGTGTATCTCTTTAGTTTGCATTCAGGTCCCTGGAGTGGGGCTTGAACCCACGATAAAATATTGCATCACTGGATGCCGCACAGTCTGAGCTGTGAGTCATATCCCGACCTCAGTTGGAACTGCTAACTCAGAACAAACAACAACAGCAACTTTTATACAGCACCTTTAACACAGTAAAACTCCCCGAGCGCTTTACAGGAGACTTATAGAATAAAGATTGACAGTGAGCCACGTCAGGAGACATTGAAAATTGCAGCTCAGTCAAATTGTGAGGGAAATTGGCAGTGCTGTCTTCATACCAAAAGGGGGCGATGTTGCTTCTGAGAAGACCAAATTTTTTGACAATTTCTGTGTCACTCAATTGATTGGTTTGTAAAACCCGTTTGTTCCAAACCTCCAGTCAGGTTTGCAGAATCATTTCCAGTTCCCCACGTGTCATTTGATGGTGGATCTCAGCGTGTATCTCCTCGTCCGCTCGTGAGGCGGTGTCTCAGACCGATTGGCCAGTCAGCAGCCACTCCGCACTGCAGCGAGCATTGGCAGGCCATTCCACTGTGGGAGGCCTCACTGCGGAGCTCGGTGCACGGGGTATATCCACACAGAGACGCTCTGCCACCAGGTACAGCAGCAACAACCTGCATTGCTATAGCAACTGGAACTTTAGAGCAACATCCCGAGGCAGCTGACAGAGGCGTAATCTGGTCAAAGTGGTGCTGAGCCAAAGGGGGAGGGGCTGGGAGGGTGATCAAAGCCCTCAGTCACAGATTGGGTTTGAAGGGAGGTCTTAAAAGAGGAGAGGGGTGGAGTGGCAGAGAGGTTTAGGGAGCAGGGAGTTCGGGCCAAGGCAGCTGAAGGCACGGCCCCCAATGGAGGGGGAAGGGAAGGGGGGATGGATAAGAAGCCTGAGCCAGATACAGCAGCCCCTGAACACAACAACAACTTGCATTTATATAGCGAGTGTTGTGACAATGACAGACAGTGAGAATATAACCCTGATAATGTAACACAGTATTTGCAGCACTTGACACTGTGGGGAAAACTTGTAATTTTAAATCCATGAACTGTACATAAGCGAGAGCAGGACCTGTTTGTGGCCGGTGCGGAGATCACCACTTACAGAAGGTAGTTACTGCAGGGAATCCAGGGCCACAGTGACCTCCTGGACTAGTTTCCATCGCCTCGGGCGGGGGGCGGGGGTCGGAGAGGAGTTTCCCAGATTTATTTCCCCCAATGGGTTTTTTAGCTGGTTTTTCGCCTCTCCCAGGAGATCAGGTAGCTTTGGGTGGGGTGGAGAGTCTATACTGTGATACACAAGGTATCACAATTGTGTGGGACGGGCTGGATGGACCACAGGGTCTTTACCTGTCCGTCACTGTCCGCGGGTTTGGGTTTCAAAGATGTGGAGCTCAATTGGAAAGAAAGACTTGCATTTATATAGCGCCTTTCACCATGTCAGGACATCCCAAAGCGCTTTACAGCCAATGAAGTACTTTTGCAGTGTTGTCACTGCGGTAATGGACGAAACACGACAGACAGTTTGTGAACAGTAAGCTCCCACATGTGACTATGACCAGATAATGGGCCCAAATTGCGTATCGCCCCGGTTATGGCGGTAGCTTTTCCCACACCGAAGTCCCGCCCTGGAAGCGAAATTGGGGTCACGGCCCCTGACAGGAAGTGGAGCGCAATGTGGTGCGCAGCACTTCCCCTGGGGGTGGGCTCGGGGGCGAATGTCAAGCTGCACCTTCATGGCACCGACCCCACCACATCGGCACAGAAAGGCCCGACCGGTAAGTCGGCAAAAACAAATGGCGTGGCGCGGCGGCGCACGGCTCCCGGTAAGTTTCACTCCGCGAGCGAAGTGCGGCCCGGTTTTTGACCCGTAGGCCTGGCGCGGACACAACTCACGGAGCGCTATCCATTTCGCTTCTCTGCTAAATCTCCGAGGGAGCCGGGAGCCACGCCCCCCACCTCCCCAGGGAAAACATTGTCACACCCCATTAGCGCCCCCCAGAGGCAGTAATGCAGGTGCACAGCGCAGGAATTTCGTCCTCAATCTGATTTTGATGTTGATTGAGGGATAGATATTGACCAGGACACTGGGGAGAACTGCCCTGCTCTTCTTCAAAACAGTGGAATGGGATCGTTAACGCCCACCTGAGAGAGCAGAGGGGCCTCGGTTTAACCTCTCGCCTGAAAGACGGCCCCTCCAACAGTGCGGCACTCCCTCAGTACTGCACTGGGACTGTCAGTCTAGATTTCTGAGCTTAGTCTCTGGAGTGGGACTTGAACCCACAACCTTCGGGCTCAGGTGAGTGTGCTGCCCATTGAGCCACAGCTGACTGAGTTGAAAACTTAAGGCCCATTAATGGCCCATCGACGGTGTTCGCCCTCAGTGGGGTGAACAAATCCAGAAATTATGGCCAGAATGATGTAGTCCAGGCCGTTATTTACTTTTTTATACTTTTAAATTTATTTCTGTTCAGTTAGTTCTCAGTCTATTAAATAGAGGCATGGCAGGGCAGTTCTGTCCCGTGGAAGCACATCCTGTGCCATGTGGGAAGTCCTGGACACTTCTCGTGGCCTGGACGATCACATGAGCAGGAAGTGTCACCAGCTACAGCAACTCGAGCTCCGCGTTTCGGAGATTGAGCGGCGGCTGGAGTCACTGCGGTGCATCCGCGAGGCTGAGAACTTCGTGGATAACACGTTTCTAGAGGTGGTCACCCTGCAGCTTAAGATTGTGCAGGCAGAGAGGGAATGGGTGACCACCAGACAGAAGAGGAGGTCCAGGCAGGTAGTGCAGGAGTCCCCTGAGTCCAACTCCATCGCCAACCAATATTCTGTTCTGAGTACTGGTGGGGGTGATGGTTCCTCTCGGAAGTGCAGCCAGAGCCAAGTCCACGGCACCACAGGTGGCTCAGCTGCACAGGGGGGAGGAAGAAGAATGGAAGAGCAATAGTGGTAGGGGATTCGATAGTTAGGGGAACAGACAGGCATTTCTGTGGCCACAGATGTGACTTCAGGATGGTATGTTGCCTGCCTGGTGCCAGGGTCAAGGATGTCACTGAGTGGCTGCAGTACATTCTGAGGGGGGAGGGTGAACAGCCAATGCTTGTGGTCCATATTGGTACCAATGACATAGGCAGCAAGAGGGATGAGATCCTACAGGCAGAGATTAGGGAGCAAGGAGACAGATAAAAAAGCAAGACCTCAAAGGTCGTAATCTCCGTATTACTGCCGGTGCCACGTGCTAGTTGTTATATATGTGGACTTGTATTTACTCTGTACAGCCTCCAGAGGGCTGATCCCCTGGAGTCCCAAGGGATCCCATAATCCCTTGGGAGCACAGGTATTTAAGGAGGCTTCACAGGTTGGGGAGGCACTCTGGAGACCTGCAATAAAAGACCAATGTCACACTTTATTTTGAGCTCACACCAGAGACTACAGAAATAGAAGCACAGAGCAGATGAATACGTGGCTGGAGAGATGGTGCAGGAGGGAGGGCTTTAGTTTGCTGAGGCATTGGGACCATTTCTGGGTGAGGTGGGACCTGTACAAGATGGATGGGTTGCACCTCAACAGAGCCGGGACCAATATCCTTGTGGGGGGTGTTGTTATTGCTTTTGGGGACGGTTGAAACTGGCTTGGCAGGATGATGGGAACCTGAGAATGGATTCAGTGGGGAGAGAAGCAAAGCTGGAATTCGAAAGCAGAACAACAGAAAGTGATTTTGGAAGACAGAGGAAACAAAGCCTAAAAATTAGACAACAAGGCAGTTTGGCAGTGCTAAATGGTATATACTTCAATGCATGGAGTATAGGGAATAAGGCAGATGAGCTGAGAGCACAGATAGACATTTGGGAGTACGATATTATAGCTATTACTGAGACATGGCTGAAAGAAGGACAGGTATAGCAGCTCAACATTCCTGGTTACAGGGTTTTCAGACGGGATAGAGAGGGTAAAAAAGGAGGGGGTCGCAATTCTGAAACAATTGAAAGAAACAATTACAGCTGTGAGGAGGGATGATATGTCGGAAGGATCATCAAATGAGGCCATATAGGTCGAATTGAAGAACGAAAAAGGGGTAATCACACTGCTGGGAGTGTACTATAGACCCCCAAACAGTCAGAGGGAGAGAGAAGAGCAAATATGTAGGCACATTTGTGAAAAGTGCAAAAACTATAGGGCAGTAATAGTAGGGGATTTCAACTACCCGAATATTAACTGGGATAAAATTAGTGTGAAAGGTATAGAGGGTGCGGAATTCCTAAAATGCATTCAGGAGAACTTTTTTAGCCAGTATGTAACAAGCCCAACAAGGGAGGGGACGGTTCTGGACTTGGTTTTGGGGAATGAAGAGGGGCAGGTGGAAGGGGTATCAGTGGGAGATTATTTTGGTGCCAGTGATCATAATTCAGTTAGATTTAGTGTAGTTATGGAAAAGCACAAAGATAGACCAGAAATAAAAGTTCTCAATTGGGGAAAAGCCAATTTTGCTGAGCTGAGATGAGATTTGGCCAAAGTGGACTGGAAACGGCTACTTGAAGGTAAATCAGTGTCAGAGCAGTGGGAGGCATTCAAGGAGGAAATCCTGTGGTTTCAGAGTAAGTCTGTTCCCTTAAAGAAAAAGGGTGGGGCTAATAAATCTAGCGGCCCTGAATGTCAAGTGAAATACAGTGTAGGATAAAGTAAAAAAGGGAGGCTTATGACAGATACCGAGGGCTCAATACTGCAGGAACTTTAGAGGGGTATAGAAAGTGCAGGGGTGCAATTAAAAAGGAAATTAGGAAAGCAAAGAGAGAGCATGAAAACATTTTGGCAAGTAAAATCAAGGGAAACCCGAAGATGTTTTATAAATACATAAAGAGCAGGAGGATAATTAAAGATAGAGTAGGGCCTATTAGAGACTATAAAGGTAATCTGTGTGTGGAGGCAGAAGATGTGGATATGGTTCTTAATGGATACTTTGCATCTGTTTTCACAAAAGAGAGGGGCAATGCAGACATTGTAATCAGGGAGGAGGTGTGTGAAATATTAGATGAAATAAACATAGTGAGAGAGGAAGTATTAACGGGCTTAGCAGCTTTGAAAGTGGATAAATCCCCAGGCCGGATTAAATGTATCTCAGGCTGTTAAGAGAAGCAAAAGAGAAAATAGCAGAGGGTCTGACCATCATTTTCCAATCCTCTCTGGCTACAGGTGTGGTGCCGGAGGACTGGAGGACTGCTAATGTTGTACCTTTGTTTAAAAAGGGAGAAAGGGATAGACCGAGTAATTACAGGTCAGTCAGCCTAACCTCAGTGGTGGGAAAATTATTGATGAAAATCCTGAGAGACTGGATAAATCTTCATTTAGATAGACGGATTAATCAAGAACAGTCAGCATGGATTTGTTAAGGGAAGATCGTGTCTGACTAACTTAATTGAATTAATCGAGGAAGTAATAAGGAGGGTCGATGAGGTTACTGCGTTTGATGCAGTGTATATGGATTTTAGCAAGACTTTCAATAAGGTGACACATTGCAGTCTGGTCACGAAAGTACAAGCCCATGGGATGCAGGGAAAAGTGGAAAGTTGGCTCAGAGGCAGGAAGCAAAGGGTAATGTTTGATGGGTGTTTTGTGACTGAAGGCTGTTTCCAGTGAGGTTCCGCAGGGCTCAGTACTAGGTCCCTTACTTTTTGTGGTATATATCGATGATTTAAACTTGAATGTAGGGGGTATGATTAAGAAGTTTGCAGAAGATACAAAAATTGGCTGTGCGATTGATAGTGAGGAAGAAAGCTGTAGACTGCAGCAAGATATCAGTGGACTGGTCAGGTGGGCAGAACAGTGGCAAATGGAATTCAATCCGGAGAACTGTGAGGTAATGCATTTGGAGAGGTCTAACAAGGCAAGAGAATACACATTAAATGGTAGGACACTGAGAGGTGTAGACAAACAAAGGGACCTTGGTATGCATGTCCACAGATCCCTGAAGGTAGCAGGCCAGGTAGATGGGTTTTTACGACAATCCGTCAGTTTCATGGTCACCATTACTGATACTAGCTTTTTATTCCAGATTTATTTGATTAACTGAGTTTAAATTCCCCAGCTGTCGTGGTGGGATTTGAACTCGTGTCTCTGGATCATTTATCCAGGCCATAGTAGTCCACAGCTCTTTCAAAGAGCCAGCACAGGTTTGATGGGCCGAATGGCCTCCCTCTGTGCTGTGAGATGCTGTGATTAAGGAGCACGGCTCCAGCTAGCGTATGTGGGTTCAAGGGTTGAAAGCAGGGATTTGGGTGGAGCCCATATAGATGTACCACAAGGGGGCGCTACAGCATCGATTGATCCAATTATTGGCAGCGGGGAAACCGGGGATGGAAATAGTTTCAATAAAATGTATGCTGCGACTTTTAAAGTGGTCACCACCACCAGCACGATCATAGAATCACAGAAAATTACAGCACTGAAGGAGGCCATTTCGGCCCATCATGTTCGCGCCGGCCAACAAAGAGCTATCCAGTCTCATCCCACTTTCCAGCTGTGGGTCCGTAGCCCTGTGGGTTACGGCACTTTAAGTGCACATCCAAGTACTTTTTAAATGTGGTGAGGGTTTCTGCCTCTACCACCCTTTCAGGCAGTAAGTTCCAGACCCCCACCACCCTCTGGGTGAAGAATTGTTTCCTCATCTCCCCTCTAAACCTTCCACCAATTACTTTACATCTATGCCCCCTGGTTGTTGACCCCTCTGCTAAGGGAAATGGGTCTAGTCTATCAACTCTATCTCGGCCCCTCATCATTTTATACACATCAATAGGGTCTCCCCTCAGCCTCCTCTGTTCCAAGGAAAACACCCCCAGCAGATCCAATCTTTCCTCATAACTAAAATTCTTCAGTCCCGGCAACATCCTCGTGAATCTCCTCTGTACCCTCTCTCGTGCAATTACATCTTTCCTGTCATGTGGTGACCAGAACTGCACGCAGTACTCTAAATGTGGTCTAACTAGTACTTTCTACAGTTCAAGCATAACCTCCCTGCTCTTGTACTCTATGCTTCGGATAATAAAGGCAAGTATTCTGAGTGCCTTTTTAAGCACCTTATCGACCTGGCCTGCTACCTTCAGGGATCTGTGGACATGCACTCCAAGGTCCCTCCATTCCTCCACCCCTCTCAGTACCCTCCCATTTATTGTGTATTCCCTTGCCTTTTTGCCCCTCCCCAAATGCATTAGAACAAGGCTGCAGTTAGAGCAGCCTTTCCACCCGCTGACAGCACTCACTGAGTCTGACTCATGGCATCGATCAGCTGGACATTGATCTGGAAACACCAGCCCCCTGGTGAGGGAATCAAGGCTCTGATGCGACTGATAAAAGTCAAGATGAGGTTGCGGAGAGGTACACAGCTGCTGCTGGACACAATGAACAGGAGGAGACCATTCAGCCCCTCGAGCCTGTTCCCCCATTCAATCAGATCATGGCTCATCTGTATCTGAACTCCATCTACCCGCCTTGGTTCCGCAAGTTCCAAGGCCTATACTCTCTAGAGTTTAAAAGAATGAGAGGTGATCTCATTGAAACATACAAAGTTCTGACAGGGCTTGACAGGGTAGATGCAGGGCAGATATTTCCTCTGGCTGGGGAGTCTAGAACCAGAGGTCACAGTCTCAGGATGAGGGGTCGGACATTTAGGACTGAGATGTGGAGAAACTTCTTCACTCAGAGGGTGGTGAATCTTTGGAATTTTCTGCCCCATAGGGCTGTGGAGGTTCAATCTTTGAGTATATTCAAGACGGAGATCGATAGATTTTTGAATATTAAGGGAATCGAGGGATATGGGGACAGTGCAGGAAAGTGGAGTTGAGTTAGAAGATCAGCCATGATCTCATTGAATGGCGGAGCAGGCTCGAGCGGCAAAATGGCCTACTCTGGCTCCAGAGGAGCGGAGGGAATGGGAGGGGTCAGGAGGTGTGTGTGAGGTAGGGGGGCAGAAAGGTGGGGAGCGAGTTTGGGGTGAGGGATTAGGGGGGTTGGGATGGGGGAGGAATGTGGTGTCAGGAGGGTGGGAGTGAGGGAGGGCTAGGGAGGGAGGTGGGGGAGCGACTTTTGTGGGTGGAGGGAGAATGGCTCGGTGTGGGGAGGGGAAGGTAGAGACTGACATCGGCTTCCGGTTAAGCAACACCTCTTTTTTAAAAATTCTCATCCTTGTTTTCAAATCCCTCCATGGCCCGTCCCTCCCTATCTCTGTAATCTCCTCCAGCCCCACAACCCCCCGAGATGTCTGTGCTCCTCCAATTCTGCCCTCCTGAGCATCCCTGATTGTAATCGCTCAACCATTGGTGGCCGTGCCTTCTGTTACCGAGACCCCAAGCTCTGGAACTCCCTCCCTAAACCTCTCTGCCTATCTAACTCTCTTTCCTCCTTCAAGACGCTCCTTAAAACATACCTCTTTGGTCACCGTCACTAATTTCTTCTTATGTGACTCGGTGTCAAATTTTGTATCTCATAATACTCCTGGGAAGTGCCTTGGGACGTTTCACTACGTTAAAGGCGCTATATAAATACAGGTTGCTGTTGTTGAATTGAGGCAAAATCTGGTATTCTGGATGTCGCCGCTCCTTTTAACGCTCTCTCCAAAGCACGCACAGCAAATGTAACGCCCTTATTGAAAAAAGGAGGCAGACAGAAAGCAGGAAACTATAGACCAGTTAGTCTAACATCTGTGGTTGGGAAAATGCTGGAGTCCATTATTAAGGAAGCAGTAGCTGGACATTTGGAAAAGCGTAGTTCAATCAAGCAGAGTCAGCATGACTTTATGAAAGGGAAATCATGTTTGACAAATTTGCTGGAATTCTTTGAGGATGTAACAAGCAAAGTGGATAAAGGGGAACCAGTGGATGCAGTGTATTTGGATTTCCAGAAGACATTCGATAAGGTGCCACATAAAAGGCACAAGATAAAAGTTCATGGGGTTGGGGGTAATATATTAGCATGGATAGAGGATTGACTAACTAACAGAAAACAGATTCAGTATAAATGGGTAATTTTCTCGTTGGCAAACAGTAACTAGTGAGGTGCCACAGGGATTGGTGCTGGGGCCTCAATTATTTACAATCTCTATTAATGACGAAGGGACTGAGTGTAAAGTAGCCAAGTTTGCTGGGAGGACAGACGCACCAACATTAGTGTCCTCGACCAGGTCAACATTCTCAGCATTGAAGCACTGACCACACTTGATCAGCTCCGCTGGGCAGGCCACATTGTCCACATGCCAGACACGAGACTCCCAAAGCAAGTGCTCTACTCGGAGGTCCTTCACCGCAATCGAGCCAAAGGTGGGCAGAGGAACGTTACAAGGACACCCGCAAATCCTTCCTGATAAAGTGCAACATCCCCACTGACATCTGGGAGTCCCTGGTCAAAGACCCTAAGTGGAGGAAGTGTATCCGGCAAGGTGCTGAGCACCTCGAGTCACATCGCCGAGAGCAAGCAGAAAACAAGCACAGGCAGCAGAAGGAACGTGCAGCAAACCTGTCCCATACCCTCAATGACTATCTGTCTCAGCTGTGGCAGGGACTGTGGTTCTCGTATTGGACTGTTCAACCAACGAAGGACTCATTCTGAGAGTGGAAGCAAGTCTTCCTCGATTCCAAGGGACTGCCTCTGATGATGGGTGGGAAAGTAAATTGTGAGGAGGACACAAAAAATCTGCAAATGGATATAGACAGGCTAAGTGAGTGGGCAAAATGTTGGCAGATGGAGTATAATGTGGGAAAATGTGAGGTTATCACGCCCCCTGATCCCCCCTCCACCTACCCTACTGACCCCCGAGCCCCCCCAGGAGCTGGAGCATCCTCAGGCTGCCATGACAGTCACATACACACACACACACACACACCTACAGACAGTGCTGGCTAACAGTCACACACACACACACACACACACACACACACACACACCTACAGACAGTGTTGGGTAACAGTCACACACACATACACACACACAACCTACAAACAGTGCTGGGTAACAGTCACACACACACACACACCTACAGACAGTGCTGGGTAACAGTCACACACACACACACACCTACAGACAGTGCTGGCTAACAGTCACACACACACACACCTACAGACAGTGCTGGGTAACAGTCACACACATACACACACACAACCTACAAACAGTGCTGGCTAACAGTCACACACACACACAACCTACAAACAGTGCTGGCTAACAGTCACACACACACACACCTACAGACAGTGTTGGGTAACAGTCACACACACATACACACACACAACCTACAAACAGTGCTGGGTAACAGTCACACACACACACACACCTACAGACAGTGCTGGGTAACAGTCACACACACACCTACAGACAGTGCTGGCTAACAGTCACACACACACACACCTGCAGACAGTGCTGGGTAACAGTCACACACACATACACACACACAACCTACAAACAGTGCTGGGTAACAGTCACACACACACACACACACACACACCTACAGACAGTGTTGGGTAACAGTCACACACACATACACACACACAACCTACAAACAGTGCTGGGTAACAATCACACACACATCTACAGACAGTGCTGGGTAACAGTCACAGACATACACACACACACACAACCTTCAGACAGTGCTGGCTAACAGTCACACACACACACAACCTACAAACAATGCTGGGTAACAGTCACACACACACACACCTACAGACAGTGCTGGCTAACAGTCACACACACACACACACCTACAGACAGTGTTGGGTAACAGTCACACACACACATACACACACAACCTACAAACAGTGCTGGGTAACAGTCACACACACACCTACAAACAGTGCTGGGTAACAGTCACACACACACCTACAGACAGTGCTGGGTAACAGTCACACACATATACACACACACACAACCTTCAGACAGTGCTGGGTAACAGGCAGACACACACAAACACCTACTTAAGATGAAATAGCAGCGCATTTGGAAATCAGTGACAAGATCAGTCCAAGTCAGCATGGATTTATGAAAGGGAAATCAAGCTTGACAAATTTTCTGGAATGTTTGAGGATGTAACGAGTAGAGTGGACAAAGGGGAACCTGTGGATGTGGTGTATTTGGACTTTCAAAAGACTTTTGACAAGGTCCTACACAAGAGATTGGTGTGCAAAATTAAAGCACGTGGTAATGTGGTGATATACTGACGTGGAGAGAGAACTTGTTGGCAGACAGGAAGCAGAGAGTCGGGATAAACGGGTCCTTTTCAGAATGGCAGGCAGGGGTGCCGCAGGGCTCAGTGCTGGGACCCCAGCTATTTACAATATATATTAATGATTTAGATGAAGGAATTGAGTGTAATATCTCCAAGTTTGCAGATGACACTAAACTGGGTGGCGGTGTGAGCTGTGAGGAGGATGCTAAGAGGTTGCAGGGTGACTTGGACAGGTTAGTTGAGTGGGCAAATGCATGGCAGAGGCAGTATAATGTGGATAAATGTGAGGTTATCCACTTTGGTGCCAAAAACAGGAAGGCAGTATATTATCTGAATGGCGGCAGATTAGGAAAAGTGGAGGTGCAACGAGACCTGGATGTCATGGTATTACAGTCATTGAAGGTTAGCAAGCAGGTACAGCAGGCGGTGAAGAAGGCAAATGGCATGTTGGCCTTCAGAGCTAGGGGATTTGAGTACAGGAGCAGGGAGGTCTTACTGCAGTTGTACAGAGCCTTGGTGAGACCTCAGCTGCAATATTGTGTTGAGTTTTGTTCTCCTAATCTGAGGAAAGATGTTCTTGCTATTGAGGGAGTGCAGCGAAGGCTCACAAGACTGATTCCCGGGATGGCAGGACTGACATATGAGGAGCGATTGGATCAACTGGGCCTGTATTCACTGGAGTTAATAAGAATGAGACGGGATCTCATAGAAACATATAAAATTCTGACAGGACTGGACAGGTTAGATGCAGGAAGAATGTTCCCGATGTTGGGGAAGTCCAGAACCAGGGGTCACAGTCTAAGGATAAGGGGTAAGCCATTTAGGACAGAGATGAGGAGAATCTTCTTCACTCAGAGAGTTGTGAGCAAATGGAATTCTCTTCCACAGAGAGTTGTTGAGGCTAGTTTGTTAGATATATTCAAGAGGGAGTTAGATATGACTCTTACGGCTAAAGGGATCAAGGGATATGGAGAGAAAGCAGGAAAGGGGTACTGAGGGAATGATCAGCCATGATCTTATTGAATGGTGGTGTAGACGCGAAGGGTCGAATGGCCTTCTCCTGCAGCTATTTTCTGCATTTCTATGTTTCTACAGGCGGTGCTGGGTAACAGTTACACACACACACACACATCTACAGGCGGTGCTGGGTAACACTCACACACACACACACACACCTACAGGCGGTGCTAGGTAAGCCACACTAACACTCAGGGACATGTACACGGTGATACACTGACTGCTCCTCTCCCTAAGCTGAGGCCTCACTCGGTACAGTTTTGTGCTGCTGCCACGAGCCACACGTTAAGGAGAGAGAATGCAACGTTGTGACTGTGGCCTCCTGTCCCCAGATTGCTCCCAGCAGTCAGCACACAGAGTGCACAGTGCGATCCCACCATCGGGAGCTGTCCCAACACCCCCAGTGTGCAGAGTGAGAGCCAATGCTCAGACTGGGAGGGTTTAATCCCAGCAGCTTTCAGTGTCTCTGTGTTTAATCTTGTGCACTCCAGGGGCTCGAGGTAAAATTGATCATTTTAAAATGATTGATAATTGGCTTTGAATCAAATCTCCTGCTGACGTGCCATTGATTGACAGCCCGCCCAGCCAATCAGGACAGACACTTACTGAAATGCAGCCAATCCAGCTGAGGGGGAGGTGGGACATTTCCAAAGCACTCGCCAGACACAGACTGAATATTCTTCACGTTTATTGCCTTTTACAGATTCACATTTACAGAAACAAGACTTGAATAAACAGCCCAGCGAGAGCGAGCTGGAGACATTCACAGGGAGAATGCAGCTTTATTAAAACAGTTGTGAGGATTTTCTCCACACCGTGAGAATCCTGTCCCTTTAAACGGGGACAAAACCTTGAATTGAAACAGCAGGGTGAGCAGGGAGGGGATCTGCTTACTGAAGCGGCACTTCACAGTTTAACATCAGTTTTACTCTGCTGACAGTCTTCAGCATCTTCGAGAGGTTTTATTTGGCAGCACGAGTCAACACTGTCCCATCAAACCCTCCCAGGGCAGGTACAGCACGGGTTAGATACAGAGTAAAGCTCCCTCTACACTGTCCCATCAAACACTCCCAGGGCAGGTACAGCACGGGTTGGATACAGAGTAAAGCTCCCTCGACACTGCCCCAATAACGTGCCTTATCCCCTGACCCTCAGATGCTTTCTCTGACCCGGTCCCGAGAAGGAAGAGAGTAGAAATGCAGTGCTGACAATGACCTTTGGCCTCCCGGCTCACCCCCTGTTCTATTTAAAGTTGTGTCTCCCCCGCGGACTGTCCCTGACACACTACGCACATTCTGCTCTCCTGACCCCCTTGCTGAGGGGAGAGGAGAGGCTCTCGTGGGTGAGGCTGCAGGAGAAGCTGGCGTTGGACTCCCAGTCGGAGCCAGAGAGGGTCAGCAGGCTGCTGACACTGTAGGTGTTGTCCGAAGCTCGCAGGTAGTCGCTGGTCTGGACCCCGGCCGAAATGGTCGCCCCGTCCTTCTTCCACTCCACCTCCACCGCATCGGGGTAGAAGTGATCGGCGAGGCACACCAGGGTGGCAGTGCCCTTGGTCGTGACCTCCTCCGGGGAGGGGGGCAGCAGGGTCAGCGTGGGTGTTGTCTTCCCTCGTTCTGAAAGGGAGGAGAATGATGTTTAATAGGTGTATATTAGTATGTGTATGCGTGTGTGTGTGTGTGTGTCACTGTGGGTGTTTCCGTGTGGGGATAATTCACATCTGATAACGGAGACCTGGGTTAATGAACTCCTGGCTGGTGATTAACCATTAGAGGTGAGCAACACTAATTCTTAATCTTCTTTGCCTCGCTTGATACGTTTAATCTAAATATAAATGCGTTTGATGTTAAGGTGATTAAAAAAAAAGATAGGCTTGCATTTATATAGCGCCCTTCACAACCACCGGACATCTCAAACGCTTTACAGCCAATGAAGTACTTTTCGAGTGTAGTCACTGTTGTAATGTGAGAAACACAGCAGCCAATCTGCGCACAACAAGCTCCCACAAACAGCGATGTGATAATGACCTGATAATCTTTTCTTTTGTCATATTTGTTGAGGGTTAAATATCAACCAGGACACCGGGGAGAACTCCCCTGCTCTTCTTCGAAATAGTGGCATGTGATCTTTTACATCCACCTCAGAGAGCAGACGGGGCCTCGGTTTAACGTCTCATCTGAAAGACAGGACCTCCGACAGTGCAGTGTCCCCTCAGCACTGCACTGGAATGTCAGCCTAGATTTTTGTGCTCAAGTCCCTGGAGTGGGATTTGAACCCACAACCATCTGACTCAGAGGCGAGAGTGCAACACACTGAGCCACGGCAGATACTCAAAATCATATTGGACTATTGTGTAAACATCTGCAGTGCAGGGTTGGCACACATTCAGCACTGAAATGGTTAACAGTAAGAGTCAGTAAAGACTGAGTGTCCCGTTAAGACGCTGTTCACTGGCAGGAAGCTCGAACTGTGGATGGGTGGATACAGGGGAAACAGGCTCAGCAGTGAGAAAGCTCAGATCACACACAGATCGGGAGAACTTTATCCGGGAACATTGCGGCACACTTGTATAAACACACTTCAGCAAGGCTTCATGTTGGGGGTCGGTGTAGAAGCTTCTAGATTGCATTTAAAAGCTTGCTGCCTAGCACTGCGGTGAGGTCAAGGGTGAGGCTACAATTAGCCTCAATGTTCCGGGGTCAGGCAGGGTCACTGCTCCCAATGATCCCATGACCTCCTGGAAGGTCAGAGTGCGCGGACAATGGGCGAGGGTCAGGATCAGGGCCCTCCCACTTCAATGAAAGAAAGCCTTTGAATTTATATAGCGCCTTTCGCAACCTCAGGATGTCCCAAGGTGCTTTATAACCAATTGCACACAGGAAGATTTACGAGGATGTTGCCTGGACTGGAAAATTTGAGCCATGAGGAAAGATTGGATAGGCTGGGTTTCTTTTCTTTGGAACAGAGGAGGCTGAGGGGAGACCTTATTGAGGTGTATAAACTTATGAGGGGCCTAGATAGAGCGGATATGAAGGATCTATTTCCATTAGCAGAGGGGTCAACAACCAAGGCATAGATTTAAAGTAATTGGTGGGAGGTTTAGAGGGGATTTGAGGGGACATGTCTTCACCCAGAGCGTGGTGGGGGTCTGGAACTCACTGCCTGAAAGGGTGGTAGAGGCAGAAACCCTCACCACATTTAAAAAGTACTTGGATATGCACGTAAAGTGCCGTAACCCACAGGGCTATGGACCAAGAGCTGGAAAGTGGGATTAGGCTGGATAGATCTTTGTCGGCCGGTGTGGACACGATGGGCCGAATGGCCTCCTTTCATGCTGTAAATTTATCTGATTCTATGAAGCTCCCAGACTGCAATAAGATCATGATCAGATCATCGGTTTTAACTATGTTGGTTGTGGGATAAATATTGCCCTTCCAATAGTGATTATGAGATCTTTCATGTCCACCTGAGAGGGCAGACGGGACTTCGGTTTAACGTCTCATCTGAAAGACGGCAACTCTGGAGGATATGTTAGAAGGATCATCAAATGAGGCCATATGGGTTAAACTGATAAACATAAAAGGGGCGATCACACTGCTGGGAGTGTACTATAGACCCCTCAACAGTCAGAGGGAGATAGAAGAGAAAATATGTCAGCAAATTGCTGAGAAGGTCAAAAACAATCGGGCAGCAATCGTCGGGGATTTCAACTCCCCTCACATTAACTGGGATGGAATAGAGGGCGCAGAATTCTTCAAATGCATTCAGGAGAACTTTTATAGCCAGTACTTAGCAAGCCCAACAAGGGAGGGGGCGGTTCTGGGCTTAGTTTTAGGGAATGAAGCTGGGCAGGTGGAAGGGGTATCAGTGGGAGAGCATTTTGATGCTCGTGATCATAATTCAGTTAGATTTAGGGTAGTTATGGAAAAGGACAAAGATCGAGCAGGAATAAAGGTTCTCAATTGTGGAAAGGCCCATTTTACTCAGCTGAGAGGTGATTTAGCAAAAGTGGGCTGGAAACAGCTACTTGAAGGTAAATCAGTGTCAGGGCAGTGGGAGGCATTCAAGGGGAAGATAGTGAGGGTTCAGAGCAAGTATGTTCCCACAAAGGAAAAGGGTGGCACTCCCAAATCTAGAGCCCCCTGGATGTCGAAGGGCATACAGGGTAGGATAAGGCAAAAAAGGGACGCTTATGTCAGATACCCAGAGCAAATACTGCAGAAAGCCCAGAGGTGTATAGAAAGTCCTGGGGTGAAATTGAAAAGGAAATTAGGAATGCAAAGAGAAGGCATGAAAAAATATTGGCAAGTAAAATCAAGGAAAACTCAAAGATGTTTTTTAAATACGTAAAGAGCAAGAGGATAACTAAGAAAAGAGTTGGGCCTATTGGAGAACAAAAAGGTAACCTGTGTGTGGAGGCGGAAAATGTGGGTATGGTTCTTCGTGAATACTTTGCATCTGTCTTCACAGAAGAGAGGGACGATGCAGACATTGTAATTGAGGAGAAGTGTGAATATTAGATGAGATAAACATAGTGAGAGAGGAAGTATTAAGGGGCTTAGCAGCTTTGAAAGTGGATAAATACCAGGCCTGGATGAAATGTATCCCAGGTTGTTGAGAGAAGCAAGGGAGGAAGTAGCGGAGGCTCTGACCATCATTTTCCAATCCTCTCTAGCTACAGGTGTGGTGTCATAAGACTGGAGGACTGTTAACGTAGTACCTTTGTTTCAAAACGGAGAAAGAGATAGACCGAGTAATTACAGGCCAGTCAGCTCAACCTCAGTGGTGGGAAAATTATTAGAAACAATTCTGAGGAAGAGGATAAATTATCAGATAGAAAGGGACGGATTAATCAAGGACAGTCAGCACGGATTTGTTCAGGGAAGGTCGTGCCTGACTAACTTGATTGAATTTTTTGCGGAGATAACAAGGAGGGTCGATGAGTGTTGCACCTTTGATGTAGTATACATGGATTTTTGCAAGGCTTTTGGCAAAGTCTCACGTGGCAGAAAAGTAAAAGCCTTTGGGATCCAAGGAAAAGTGGCAAGTTGGATCCAAAATTGGCTCAGTGGCAGGAAGCAAAGGGTAATGGTCAACGGGTGTTTTTTGACTGGAAGGTTGTTTCGAGTGGGGTTCCGCAGGGCTCAGTACTAAGTCCCTTGTTCTTTGTAATATACACCAATGATTTAGGCTTATATTCAATGGAATTTAGAAGAATGAGAGGGGATCTCATAGAAACATATAAAATTCAGACGGGATTGGACAGGTTAGATGCAGGAAGAATGTTCCCGATGTTGGGGAAGTCCAGAACCAAGGGTTACAGTCGAAGGATAACGGGTAAGCCATTTAAGACCGAGATGAGGAGAAACTTCTTCACTCAGAGAGTTCTGAGCATGTGGAATTCTCGACCACAGAAAATTGTTGAGGCCAATTCGTTAGATATATGCAAAAGGGAGTTCGATGTGGCCCTTACGGCTGAAGGGATCAAGGGGTATGGAGAGAAAGCCGGAATGGGGTACTGAAGTGCATGATCAGCCACGGTCATATTGAATGGTGTTGCAGTCTCGACGGGCCGAATGGCCTACTCCGGCACCTATTTTCAATGTTTATATGTTTCTACTTCAACGTCGGGGACATGATCCCCTACAAGGTTCCACACAAGAGATTGGTGTGCAAAATCAAAGCACATGGTATGTGGGGTAATATACTGATGTGGATAGAGAACTGGTTGGCAGACAGGAAGCAGAGAGTTGGGATAAACGGGTCCTTTTCAGAATGACAGGCAGTGACTAGTGGAGTGCCGCAGGGCTCATTGCTGGGACCCCAGCTCTTTACAATGTACATCAATGAGACAAGGGGTATGGAGAGAAAGCAGGAAAGAGATACTGAGGGAATGATCAGCCATGATCTTATTGAATGGTGTTGCAGGCTCGAAGGGCCGAATGGCCTACTCCTGCACCTATTTTCTATGTTTCTATTTTTCTATGATTAAGAAGTTTGCAGATGATACATAAACTGGCCGTGCGGTTGGTAGTGAGGAAGAAAGCTGTGGACAGCAGGAAGATATCAATGGACTGGTCAGGTGGGTAGAACAGTGGCAAATGGAATTCAATCCAGAGAACTGTGAGGTAATGCATTTGGGGAGGGCTAACAAGGCAAGGGAATAAACATTAAATGGTAGGACACTGAGAAGTGTAGAGGAATAATGGGACACTGGAATGCAGGTCCACAGATCCTTGAAGGTAGTAGGCCAGGTCGATAAGATGGTTAAGAAGACATACGGAATACTTGACTTTATTAGTCGCGGCATGGAATACAAGAGCAGGGAAGTTATGCTATAATTGTATAAAACACTATTTAGACCAGAGGAAGAGCACTGTGTGCAGTTCTGGTCACCACATTACAGGAAATGTGTGATTGCACCACAGAGGATACAGAGGAAATTTACAAGAATGTTCCCAGGACTGGAAATTTTTAGCTATGAGGAAAGATTGGATTGGCTGAGGTTATTTTCTTTGGAGCAGGGGAGGCTGAGGGGAGATTTAATTGAGGTGTATAATATTATGAGGGGCCTAGATAGAGTGGCTAGGATGGACCGATTTCCCTTAATAGAGAGGTCAACAACCAGGTGATATAGATTTAAGGTGTGGGTAGAGGGAAGTTGAGGAGAAATATTTTCCCCCAGAAGGTGGTGGGGGTCTGGAACTCACTGCCTGAAAGGGAGGTCGAGGCAGAAACCCTCACCACATTTAAGAAGTACTTGGATGTGCACTTCAAGTGCCGTAACCCACAGGGCTATGAACCAAGAGCTGGAAAGTGGGATTAGGTTGGATAGCTCTTTGTTGGCCGGCACAGAGGCTAGGCTGAATGGTGTCAGCAAGTGGCTCAGTTGGTAGCACCCTCGCTTCTGAGTTAAAAATTGTGAATTCAAATCCCACTCCGGTGTCCTGGCCAATATTTATTCCTTAATCAACAAAACAAAATCAGTTTATTTTGTCATTATCACATTGCTGTTTGTGGGAGCTTACTGTGCACAAATTAGCTGCTGCATTTCCTACATTACAACAGTGACTATACTCCAAAAAGTATTTCATTGGCTGTAAAGCATTTTGGGTAGTCTGGTGGTCATGAAAGGCACTATATAAATGCAAGTCTTTCTTTTCTCAGAGCCGAGCGTGCTAGTGACTGAGCCACGATTGACACCTCACGGTCGATTAGCCTGACACGCTCAGTCTCTGGGCTCACACTGGGACAGTGAGCCCACTTGGGGAGCTCAGTCTCTGGGCTCACACTGGGACAGTGAGCCCACTTGGGGAGCTCAGTCTCTGGGCTCACACTGGGACAATGAGGCCACTTGGGGAGCTCAGTCTCTGGGCTCACACTGGGACAGTGAGCCCACTTGGGGAGCTCAGTCTCTGTGCTCACACTGGAACAGTGAGCACACTTGGGGAGGGGAGCTGTGCCCCAGAGGTAGTGCCTTCAGGAGTGAGATGGGGAGCAGATCACAGGCAGCCTGTGGTGTAGAGGGGAGACATTTCACCGGCCGAGGGCAGGTGCTGAGCCCGTTTACCTGTAAGAATGAGGTAAGTGGATGGGGAAAATGGGCCGGGCACTGAGGTAACGTCCTGTGTTGCTGGTGGAACTCCTGCTGTCTGCTCCGTCACATGTGACAAACACGCAGACACATCAGGCGGACATCTGGGATGGGGGATTGTCCAATGGAGAGATTGAATAGACTAGGCCTATATTCTCTAGTGTTTATAAGAAAGAGAGGGGATCCCATTGAAACGTACAAAATTCTGACAGGGCTTGACGGGGTAGATGCAGGGAGAATGCTTCCTCTGGCTGGGGAGTCTAGAACCAGGGGTCACAGTCTCAGAATAAGGGGTCGGCCATTCAGGACTGAGATGAGGAGAAACTTCTTCACTCAGAGGGTGGTGAATCTCTGGAATTCTCTCCCCCAGAGGGCTGTGGAGGCTCAGTCCTTGAGAATATTCCGAAGATCGATAGATTTTTGGATATTAAGGGAATCGAGGGATATGGGGACAGTGCAGGAAAGTGGAGTTGAGGTAGAAGATCAGCCATGATCTCATTGAATGGCGGAGCAGGCTCGAGGGGCCGAATGGACTCCTCCTGCTCCTAATTCCCATGTTCTTATGGAACGTTAGTCCGTGATCTGGGGATTTTCTGCTGGGTCCAGGTTTAATCAGCAGGGGAATTGTGCGAGTCCCAGTTAATAAAAAGAAAAGAGAAATTAAAGAAAGACCTGCATTTATATAGCGCCTTTCACACCTCAAGATTTTTCAAAGTGCTTCACAGCCAATGAAGTACATTTTTGAAGTGCGGTCATTGTTGTAATGTGGGAAACACGGCAACCAATTTGTGCACAGCAAGCTCCCACACACAACAATGAGGTAATTGAGATTTTTAAGCGATGTAGGTTGCGGGATAAATATCATGCTGAACTCGAGCCACAGAAACAGCAACTGAGAGTCTCCCCACAACCCTGGAGCACTGCAGCCGCCGGATTGCGAGCCCTGCTGCCCCTGTTTGTGATCAGAAGTTGGACAGGAGGTGAGCGGGGGCTGGACAGATCAGAGTTGGAGCTGGGGGAGGCGGGACCTCGGGAGTGTCAGTGTGCTGAGGCTGAGCTCAGTTATATCAGAGACTGTGACAGGAGCACAGACTGCCCCCAGCGAGCTCACTCACTCACACCCACACTCTGCCCGTGTCTCACACACCGTGTCTGTCACACTGAGACAGGCAGGAGGCTCGGGACCGATTTCCGGGGATGGTGCAGGGATGGGACCGCAGTGTGCCAACGTCCAGATCTCCTCCACACGGTGGGTAACAGTTCGTTACTTATACTTTGCTGGGTGAAGGGGGAGTGTGGGTAAAGGAACACAGCCGGGCTCCCTGTCATACACAGCACTCTTCAATTAACCCTTTCATTCACCGCAGCTCTCCACCATATTATATAACCCATACACAGGCACTGGAGAGGGTGCAGTGAAGGTTTACAAGGATGGGACCAGAAATGCGAGGGTGTACATATCAGGAAAGGATGAACAGGCTGGGGCTCTTTTCTCTTGAGGCTGAGGGGTGACCTGATCGAGTTCTTTAACATGAGGAAAGGTTTTGATAGAGTGGATACAGAGAGAGTGTTTCCACTTGTGGGGAAGAGCAGAACTAGAGGCCATCAATATAAGATAGTCAGCAAGAAATCCAATCGGGAATTCAGGAGAAAATTCTTTACCCAGCGAGTGGTGGGAATGTGGAACTGGCTACCACAGGGAGTGATTGAAGTGAATAGTATCGATGTATTTAAGGGGAGGCTAGACAGGGATATGAGGGAGAAGGGAATATGCTGATAGATTTAGATGAGAAAAGACGGGAGGCTCGAGTGTAATCATATGTAAACTAACACCTTCGCATATTCAGCATTTGTGTCTTGGAAAGATTCAGTATTTAAAGTGTTAATAACGGAGCATTGGGGTTTACTTACTCAGTCTGAGCTTGGTTCCTTTACTGAACGTGAGGGGAGCTGTAATATTGCTGACAGTAATAGACTGCGACATCTTCTCTCTGCACGTTGCTGATGCTCAGGGTGTACGTGTTGGACTGGTAACTGCCGGTGAAGCGATTGGAGGTTCCAGTGAAACGAGATACTGCATTATAGATCAGCAGAGTGGGTTTCTGCCCGGCTTTCTGCTGGTACCAATGAACATCATTGCTGGCGGATGCACTGGCGGTATAGGTGATGGTTGCAGTCTGTCCCTCACTCACTGACAGCACCGGGGGAGACTGGGTCATGATGACGTCCCCACTGATACCTGAGGGGGAAATGGGGAAAGAAAGTGAAGTAAACACTGTCACAGAAAGACGCTGTAAAATGAGAGGTTGCTCGAGACACTGAGCTCTCCTCTAGTGTCAGCATTTGCCCTTCAATCACTGGTCAGTAGAGTTGGACAGAAATCGACAGCAGGGAGATATTAAACGTGGAAGGAGAGAGATTGGTACCTGCGACGCAGAATGCCAGAGGCCAGATCAGCTGGATGGGTGAAATCATGGTGTCTGCTCCTGTCCCTGTGCCTGCTTACTGATAAACTGCCCTTCACTGGGCTCTGCTTTATAAACCTGCAGCCTGAGAGAGTCTCACTGCCCATCTCTCAGTATGTAAATGTCTTCACCCAGAGAAAGCCACATCAGCACATTTCACTTCCTCTTCTTCTCCCCGTCTGTCTCCCTCCCTCTTCACCTCCCTCTCCCTTCCTCTCTCCATTCCCCCCCTCTCTCTCCATCCCCCCCTCTCTCTCCATCCCTCCCTCTCTCTCTCCATTACTTCCTCTTTCTCCCTCTCTCTTCCCCACAGACTCCCAGGTGCAATACACTGAAATGCAGAGTAAACCTCCCTGTGCCCTGCCCCACCAATGGATGTTAACCCTTGACCCCAGACCATACCTTCTCCTGGAGTAAGGCCCCATTCCCCACAGTGGCCATCCCTTGGCCTCTCTCAGTAAACTAGCTGTTTATTCCCCAGTTAAGGGCCGTTCTGTGCTGTGGCCCTATTCTCAGTGGGGACCGGATTGGACAGAAAGCTCATTTCATGAAGGCCCAGCAGAGGGAGGAGATCCTCACCCCATCATTGTGAGCTGGAGCGACAGGACAGGGTCTGACCCACTGCCCCATCCTGTCTGCTCAGAACATCTTCGATTCCCTTCCCCTTTCCTTCCCCTTCCATGGCCCCGCTCCGGTTCAGGGTGTTTTTACTGGGATCAGCTGCCGACGATTGCACGTTTACAACAGGAAGGGTCCGCACTCCATATCCCACTGGTCCTCCAATAGGGCCCAGGAAACATGGCTCCTTCCTATTGGTCCCCCAGTAGTGAACAGGAAACCTGGCTCCTTCCTATTCGTCCCCGAACAGGGACCAGGAAACATGGATCCTTCCTATTGGTTCTCCAATAGGGAATAGGAAATCGGGCTCCTTCCTATTGGACCTCCAATAGGGCACAGGAAACATGGCTCCTTCCCATTGGTTCTCGAATCGGGTCCAGGAAATATGGCTCCTTCCTATTGGTCCTCCAAAGACTGAACTTCGAACCCCACACCCTCTCTATTGCATCGGCCTCTTATTTCCATCTCCAACATTGCCCATCTCCACCCTACATCAGCCCCTTGATGGAAGAAACCCTTAGCTGAGCTTGTCTCATCGCCACATTCGATTATTCCGATGTCCCCTCCCAGCTTCCTTCATCCACTCTCCATAAAACCCAACTTTCCAAAATGCAGTGTCCATACCCTGCCTCACACCAAGTGCTGTTCCAATATGACCCCTGACCTCACTGACCTACTACCCCTGACCTCACTGACCTACTACCCCTGACCTCACTGACCTACTACCCCTGACCTTGTAGGTTGTTGGTTTCCCACTCTTCTCTGATTCATGAACCTCGGGAATTACGGGAAAGACTCCACGTAATGCAAAGTTTAGGCTTAACCCAACTGTTTGTTTATTACACAAAAACCAAATAAACATTACGCAGCAAGACTTCTTAGAGATTGACCGAAGACATACAATTGCCCTTCCAGCCAGTTGCTGCTGTTGTCGATTGTCGGCTCGTGGAGCGAGGGAAGGTGTTGGGTCCCCGCTGCTGCTTCATGGCTGTAGTTCATTGACCTGCTGGTCTGAGGTGTTTCTTCGACCTGTTGTTCCTCTCTCTGAGTTCTTGTTCTCAGCTCTTACAGATATATCCATTCGATTATACACATCTCCTGCTGGGCTGCCTTTCAGATAATGTATCTGGATGAGTCTCGATGGCTGTGATGATGGGTCTGGATATGTTCGGATGGCCACAATTCACACACAGAATCGACAGGGCAAAAGATAACTCCTTATCTTTTGTGCCCCGTTATCCAAAAATGCACACCTTGTGGGATCCTTTGTTAGCCTGGGTTTTCGCAGACATGGAGTCTCCAGAGGGAACTGGTTTTCCCCTCCGGCTAATTATTCCATGGGCTCCTCTGCTTGATTGTATCAAACCCTTTGTCTCGATGTTAATCGGGTCTCGTTCCTGACCCCAGGAATCGCACTAATCAGTTATCAGTCACCACCTGCCCCTGGCTGGCAATCTTTCTCCCGCCCAACAGTCCCAAAGGTTTCTTTTAAACCATTTCAGTCTGTGGCCTCTTGCTGAGCCTCGATCATGAAATGTGTAAACCTTACAACTTCACTGACCTACTACCCCTGACCTTTGACCTACTACCCCTGACCTCACTGACCTACGGCTACTGACCTCACTAACCTACTGCCACTGACCTACTACCCCAGACCGAATACCTCTCACCCTTGACCTACTGCCCCTGACCTCACTGACCTTCTCCCCATAACCTCACTGACCTACACTGCCTCCCTCAACCCCCAACACATCAAGTTTGAAAGCCTTGTCTCCGATTCCCTCCATGGCCTCTCTCCACCGTACCTCTGCGTCCTGCTGAGCTACACCCCACCCCCACCCCCGCCCCGGGCCCTTCGGTCTCCTCACTCCAGCCTCTTACCCATCGCTGCTTCGTGCATCCCACTGTTGATGGGCAGAGTCTTCAGACACCTCGTCCCCGATCTCTGAACTCCCGGTTTTAATCCCGCCTCCTCTCCAGCTCTCTCTCCTCCATCAAACGCCATCCTTTCACCCAGGCCTTCAATCACCCTTCCTAAAGCCTCCCCAACCCCCGCTCCCCCAGTTCTTACAGCAGCGATGTGAAGCGTCTTGAGAGCTTTGGCACATTAAAGGCACCCGATCAATGCAGCCTGTGTGTGGATTTCGGGTGAGGACAGTGCTGGACACAGTGGTGAGGCCTCCTGCAGTCGGATATCCTGCTGAGAGGGTCCAGGCTTACACACGTGGAATGGGGAAGTGGGTGAGGTTGGATCGTGCTGTCGGGGCCCATGGAACTGGATCCCAGCATGAAGCCTTCCTCAGGAGAGGAGAGGGAATGTTCAGAGCCCTGGGCTCCATTTCTCACACCAGGCATTTCCTGTCCCAGTGAAAGAATGAGATGCCAATGTTGTGCCCAGGTTAGGGGCAGTCTCGTGCTGTGGGCTCAGGTCTGCAAGAGGGAATTGGATATATACTTGAAAAGGAACAATTTGCTGGGTTACGGGGGCGAGGAACTTAACACAATCACAATCACTAAGGAGGTGGTACTCAGTAAGATAATGGGACTAAAGGCGGATAAATCCCCTGGACCTGATGGCTTGCATACCAAGGTGTTATGAAAAGTCGTGGCAGGGACAATGGATGCATTGGTTGTAATTTACCAAAATTCCCTGTATTCTTGGGAGGTCCCAGCAGATTGTAAAACTGCAAATGTAACGCCCCTATTTAAAAAAGGAGGTAGACAAAAAGCAGAAAACTTTCGATCAGTTCGCCTAACATCTGTGGTTGGGAAAATGTCGGAGTCCATTATTAAAGAAGCAGTAGCAGGACATTTGGATAAGCATAATTTAGTCAGGCACAGTAAGCATGGATTTATGAAGGGGAAGTCATGTTTGATAAAGTTGCAGAATTCTTTGAGGATGTAACGAGCAGGGTAGATAAAGGGGAACCAGTGGATGTGGTGTATTTGGACCTCCAGAAGGCATTTGACAAGATGCCACATAAGAGGTTACTGCATAAGATAAAAGGTCACGGGGTTGAGGGTAATATATTAGCATGTATAGACGATTGGCTAACTAACAGAAAACAGAGAGTCTGCAAAAATGGTTCATTCTCGGGTTGGGAATCAGTAACTAGTGGGGTGCCGCAGGGATCAGTGCTGGGACCCCAACTATTTACAATATATATTGACGACTTGGATGATGTAACCGAATATAATGTAGTCAAGTTTCCTGATGATACAACGATGGGAGGAAAAGCAATGTGTGACAAGGATACAGAAAACCTGCAAAAGGACGTAGGCAGGCTAAGTGAGTGGGCAAAGATTTGGCAGATGGAGTGTCATGTTGGAAAGTGTGAGATCATGCACTTTGGCAGAAAAATTCAAAGAGCAAGTTATTATTTAAATGGAGAAAGATTGCAAAGTGCTGTGGTGCAGCGGGTACTTGTGCATGAAACACAAAAAGTTAGTATGCAGATACAGTAAGTGATCAGAAAGGCCAATGGAATCTTGGCCTTTATTGCAAAGGGGACGGAGTATAAAAGCAGGGAAGTCTTGCTACAGCTATACAGGGTATTGATGTGGACACACTAATTTTGGATTCCATGTTTAAGAAAGGATATACTTGCTTTGGAGGCAGGTCAGAGAAGGTTCATTAGGTTGATTCAGGAGATGAGGATGTTGATTTCTGAGGAAAGGTTAAGTAGGTTGGGTCTCTACTCATTGGAATTCAGAGGAATGAGAGGTGATCTTATCGAAACATATAAGGTTATGAGGGGGCTTGACACGTTGGATGCAGAGAGGATGTTTCCACTGATGGGGGAGAATAGAACTAGAGGGCACAATCTAAGAATAAGGGGTGCCCCATTTAAAACAGATGAGGAGGAATTTCTTCTCTCAGTGGGTTGTAAATCTGTGGAATTCGCTGCCTCAGAGAGCTGTGGAAGCTGGGTCATTGAATAAATATAATGCAGAGATAGGCAGTTTCTTAACCGACAAGGGAATAAGGGGTTATGGGGAGCGGGGTGGGAAGTGGTCCTGAATCCATGATCGGATCAGCCATGGTCGTATTAAATGGCGGAGCAGGCTCAAAGGACCGTGTGGCCGACTCCTGGTCCTATTTCTTACGTTCTTTAACAGGGGAGGAGTGGGACTAATTGGGTAAATCTTTCAAAGAGCCAGCACAGGCACGAATGGCCGAATGGCCTCCTTCTGTGCTGTAAGATTCTAGGCTGTGAGTACGGTTCACAGTTTTCTCCCATGTCATTAACAAACGTACAGCTGTGACAACCTTCCTCTTTCATTTCCTCTATGGGTGAAGTTTTATTCTTCCGATCTGACAATCTCATCAGTTATTTTTTGCACGGGGGATTTCTGCTGTGGTCTGAGTCTTTAATAATAACCGTCCAATCAGGCAGAATAACAGCAGCTCGGACTGGCTAGGACAGCGAACCCAGGCTCAGTGCTGACCCTGCAACATCCTCCTCACCAACATCTGGGGACTTATGTCAAAAGTGGGAGAGCTGTCCCACAGACTAGTCAAGCACCAGCCTGACATAGTCCTACTCACAGAATCATACCTTTCAGCCAATGTCCCTCCCAGTGCAAACAGTCGGGAGGGAGTGGCCCTGGGAGTCCTCAACATTGACTTCGGACCCCATGAAGTCTCATGGCATCAGGTCAAACACGGGCAATGAAACCTCCTGCTGATTACCACCTCCCGCCCTCCCTCAGCTGATGAATCAGTACTCCTCCATGTTGAACACCACTTGGAAGAAGCACTCAGAGGAGCGAGGACACAGAATGTACTCTGGGTGGGGGACTTCACTGTCCATCACCAAGAGTGGCTCGGTAGCACCACTACTGACCGAACTGGCCGAGAGGGGCGATGCTGACATTGCAATCCCAGGTACCGGAGGACTGGAGGACTGCAAACGTGGTACCTTTGTTTAAAAAGGGAGCAAGGGATAGATCGAGTCACTACAGGTCAGTCAGCCTAACCTCGGGGGCGGGATAGGAGGAATCTTCATTTAACAAAACACGGATTAATCAAGGACAGTCAGCATGGATTTGTTAAGGGAAGGTCGTGTCTGAATAACTTGATTGAATTTTTTGAGGAGATAACAAGGAGAGTCGATGAGGGCAGTGCGTATGATGCAGTGGATATGGATTTTAACAAGGCTTTTGTTAAGGTCCCACATTACAGACTGGTCACAAAAGTAATAGCCCATGGGATCCAGGGCAAAGTGACAAGTTGGATCCAAAATTGGTTCAGAGGCAGTTAGCAAAGGGTAATGGTTGATGGGTGTTTTTCTTACTGGAAGCCTGTATCCAGTGTGGTTCCGCAGGGCTCAGTACTGGGTCCCTTGCTTTTTATTAAATGGCGGAGCAGGCTCGAGGGGCAAAATAGCCTACTCCTGCTCATATTTCTCATGTTCTTATAATAAATGCCGGCCTTGTCAGCAGCGCCCACATTCCATGAATGAATAAAAAACCCATGGGCTGACAGTTCAGGAGAATAGGACACACTTTCTTCTTTCACCCTCAACCATCATCACTGAAACAGATTATCAGCTCATTATCACATTGCTGTTTGTGGGATCTTGCTGTGCACAAATTGGCTGCCACGTTACAACAGTGACTACACTTCAAAAAGTACTTCATTGGCTGTAAAGCGCTTTGTCATCCTGAAGATGTGAAAGGCGCTATATAAATGCAAGTCTGTCTTTTTCTTTCTTTCACCCAACCATAATTCCCAAGGTCACGGGGGAGCGAGTGGAACTCTCCCTAGTTTCATTTTCCTTCAAAATATCAAATACCTGGAATGAGAAAAGGCCTTTTACCCATTAGCTCATTTAATCCCCTCCCACACACCATGTACACCCGACCCTATAATGGACCCTACCACCCATTTAATCCCCTCCCACACACCATGTACACCCGACCCTATCATGGACTCTCCCACCCATTTAATCCCCTCCCTCACACGGTGCAGAATCTCTATGATCACGGACTCTATGGGGAATAAATTCGATAGGCCCTGCAAATGGGCGCGAGGATCATGATGCGGGATTAACCCACGCCCGTAGCTCCCGATGCAGGCAGCAAGCTAACGTTGTGCTGCCTGCTAACCTACATGATTGGTGCGTGCACCCAGCACTAACTGTGCTGTTGAGTGGCTACAGGCCTCAGCGCCCGGGGCCCAAGGTTGTGTGAGGCTGGCACCAGTTAAAGCTGGCCTGCACCTCTTAATGGACAAGTGAAATGTGTCTGGAGCAGGTGCTGGAAGTGGCTGTGGAAGACATTCTGACCTAGACCAAGACGTACTGATGACACAACAGGGGAGAGAGCCGGCTCCAAGATCCTCCAGCGCTGCACTGGAGGCCTTGGAGGAGGAGGTGCCGAGGGGGAGAGATGTTCTCTACTCACAGGGGGCAAGGAGACTTCACCAGACAAACGTTTCGAAGGCAGTGACTCCAGGATCCGAGGACCGGGATGCAGTGCCGCCAAATGTTCAATGACCTCATGAGGATGGTCAATGTCGGTGAATTCATTTTCAAATGCCGTGTCCCACCAACTGCTCCACTAGTCTCACACATTGCTCAATGCACCACACCCCCATCACCCACTACCAACAATCTCTAGCAATCAGGACTCATGTACAAGAACATAAGGAATAGGAGCAGGAGTGGGCCATACGGCCCCTCGAGCTGGTCCACCATTCAATAAGATCATGGCTGATTTGATCTTGGCCTCACCTCCACTTTCCTGCCTGTTCCCCATAACGCAAGAATCTGTCTATCTCAGCCTTAAATATATTCAATGATCCAGCCTCCATAGATCTCTGGGGAAGAGAATTCCAAATATTCACGACCCGCCGAGAGAAGAAATTCCTCCTCATCTCCATCTTAAATGGGGACCCCTTATTCTAAGACTATGCCCCCTAGTTCCAGATTCCCCCATGAGGGGAAACATCCACACTCACAGCTTCACCTCACCCTCACACACTTAGATTCTGCTGCAAGCCTCATGCCCACATCTCACAGCTTGCACATACTGCCAGCTATTCAACCATGGCACATCACCCAAACACATGGCACCACACTCACCGATACACTTCCCTCTCTTGCAGAGCAAGGTGGCCCAGAACCCGAGGCAGCAGGAGCTCAGTGGCGGGGGGCAGGCGCGCCCAGATGTCCTTACCCCCGTGGAGGAGACGGTGCTCGCCATCATTGGCGTGCCCATCGCTGAGCTCGTGGCCAGTGGCGGGGCAGAAACATAGAAGATGATGGTATGGCCGTACCTAATCCTCCTTCTCACATCCCACGTCCCCCTCAGTCCACAATCCCTTCTGATTTACAAGCTGCAGATGGTGTAAAGCATGACCCTCTTACAGCGACCCCCCCACCACCCTCCCCGCACTGCAACCCTCCCCTTGTACCTTTCTCCTTTTACATACCCAGGAACTGCCACTTGGCCAGGCAGTGTTGGAAGAGCAAGAGGTGGAAAAGACAGAAGACATGATGGTGAAGACACACCGTCCCTCCATTTCACACTCGCAGCCACCAGCTCAGATACTGACACTGCGTATAATGTAGAGGGTAGTGTGGAGGCACGTGGTGAGACACCGGGCACGAGGGGCCTGCAGCCAGGGCAGGGGGCAAGGGTGGCGCAGGTTCCAGCTCGCCGGAGGGTGATGTCATGTATTCAACCAGCATTGTAACCCATGTATAATCTGGCCAAAGTTGTACACTGTGAGAACAATGACCACTAGGTGGGAGACACTCCTAATCTGGGCCTTCAGGTACAAAAGGGGAAGCTCCACCCACCTTCATCACTTGGAGTGCTAAGGAATAAAGGACAGGTCACAGACTGACCTTCTCTCAAGCATGGGCCTCGTGTGCATTTATACTGTATAGTAAGGACATATCAGGTGAGGTCACACACGGGTTCTGGTGTAGAGGACTCAGATGAGTACTGCGATGGGCGGGCTACAGAAGAAGGCTGATGGGTATGTACAATGAAATGCTTGGTGTATTGGGAAGTCTGCCAGAAAGCCTGCACTCAATGTCAAGGAGCACGGAGCAGTCGGGCACCAGCTTGGCACAGGGCTTTGTGCAGAGCTTGGAGCCCATCCTTTCCAGCACGGAATGGTGGCCCACTCCATTGGGGCCCTTGTGGACCCGGCCATGATGCAGCGTCTGATGGTCGATGTCTCGGCTTCCATTGCAGCACAAGCAGCAGCCACCCAACGCCATGAAATCTCAGACTGCTGCCATCATGGCTGCAAATTCCAGTGTTCAAAGGGCTTGCAGGGTGTCACAGCAGACCAGTAATCTGTCCCCCAGGAATGATGCGCCCCCTCCCCCCAGGGGAGTGGCAGTGGCTCCGTGGTGCACAAACCTACTGCCCTCTCTCAGAATGACAGCATTTCTAATCCCACCACTGCCACTCCGCCAGTGTCGATGCTGTTGTCTGTCAGCCAGCCAGCCCAGACTGCTGCCGCCAAGGCCGAGGTGGTACAGTCCGCAGCCGGGCCTTCCAGGCCCAGAGCTGCTCGAGGTCGCTCTCCAAGGCCATCACCAGTCTCCCCAACTGAAAGTCAGCAGCCTTCCAGCAGCCATGCTGCAGCCCCTGGGGTATCAGTGCATAGGAGCACTCGGACAGGCAAAGACACACACAAGGCAGACACCAAGGGAATGCACAGGGGGATTAGTGGGCTTTTTGATCTAATATTGGATGCAATGTCGCCCCCACCATCTGGCACCACTGCCCACAGAAGTTTCATGCCCTCAGACCACTGGTCAAGGTCAGGTCGAGCATCTTCAAAAGCCGTCTCCTACCAACTGCACCACTAACCTCGCACACTGCTTAATGTCCGACCCCCTGCCCCCCACAATCGCTCACGTACCAACAATCTGTACCAAACACCAGGCACACCTCCCAGTCCCAGCCTCACCTCACCCCCTTGGAGAAGACGCTGTAGGCCATTCTTGGCAGGGGCATGGCTGAGATATAAGATGCTGGTATCCTCGTACGTTATCTTCCTTCTCACGTCCCACTTCCCCCCTCAGAATTAGAATCGCTTCTAATTTACAAGGTGTGCAGGGTGTAAGCAGGCAGCTCTTGCTTTCCCGCCTCCCCTCACCACAACTCCACCCTTCCTCATTTCACACACCCAAATCCAGCCTGCCCAGCCCACGGGTGACCAAGCAGAGCGAGAGGAGAGTGAAGGCACACCATCACTCGATTTCTCACTCCCAGCCACCCGCTCCTCAAGGTCGACCAGCAAGGCCATCTGCAGTGTCCCCCACTGAAAGTCAGCAGCCTTCCAGCAGCCCTGCTGCAGCCCCTGGGGTAGCACTGCGTGACATCAGTACGATAGGCAAAGACACACACAAGACAGTGACTAATGGCGATCAGTTGATCTTTTGATGTATTATTGGATGCAGATATGGATAAAGTTGGATTGAAAAGTTTGCTTTGTGGGGGCTTTTATTTCAGCATTGTGGCCAAGAGGACGCTGTGATGGTCAGTAACAGAGGGACGGTAAGGTGTGGGACTAATGCTGAAAGGGGATTGGGGTTGTGGTCACTGGGACCACAGGCGATGATTCGATCCCAGATATCCCGGCCAGAAAGCGGCTGTCTGGGTTGCCTCCTTCCTTCCACTTCCTCCTCCTCCCTTTGCGAGCAGAAGCTGGAAATCTGAAATAAAGGCAGTAAATGCTGGAAATACTCAGCAGGTCAGGCAGCATCTTGAGCTGAAACATTAACTCTGTCTCTCTCCATGGATGCTGCCTGGCCTGCTGAGTATTTCCAGCATTCCTGATCTTTGCAGGGACCTTTCTTTACCACCCAAGGCCTTGAACATGTCCAGCAGCACCCCTTGCATTCCCTGCACACTGAAAAAGCATTGAACATTTATTGCACCAAGCCACTACTTCCATAAAGTATATTGTTTTAAACAGTCCAGAGCTTAAATGCCAACATACCTGAAAGATGTGTGGCCCGTTAAGAAGCACCAACAGCATCTGTGCAGGGCTGCTTCACGCCTGCTTTTCTGTGTGTGCTTAGGGCAGGGCCATATGGTGAGCGCAAACGCCCCAATTAACAGTCATGGCTCGAGCCAGGCATTGGTGTCACCATCTGACAATCCTCATTGTGAGGCGAGTGCTGCCAACGACTGCGGTAAGGCCCTAACCAAAATGGTGGATGACATGTCCCGGGCCGCAAGCAAGGCGGCTGCGATTATTTCAACAAAACCCTCTAAATGGCTGGCACCACACCGGGGAAATTCTCGGCTAAAGAATCATAAGTACATAAGAAATAGGAGCAGGACTAGGCCATTTGGCCCCTCGAGCCTGCTCTGCCAATTAATAAGATCATGGCTGATCTGATCCTGGGCTCAGCTCCACTTCCCTGCCCGCTCCCCATAATCCTTTACTGCCTTATCGTTCAAAAATCTGTCTATCTCCAACTTAAATATATTCAATGACACAGCCTCCACAACTCTCTCAGGCAGAGAATTGAACAGATTTACAACCCTCTGAGAGAAGAAATTCCTCCTCATCTCAATTCTAAATGGGTGACCTCTTATTCTTAAACTCTGCCCCCGAGTTCTAGATTCCCCTATGAGTGGAAACATCCTCTCTGCATCTACCTTGTCGAGCCACCTCAGAATCTTACATGTTTCAAGAAGTTCATCTCTCATTCTTCTAAACTCCAAAGAGTATAGGTGGAGCAGGCATGGAAGTGGAGCTGAGTACATGATCAGATCAGCCATGATCTTATTGAATGGCGGAGGGGCCTATTTCTTATGTTCTGGTAACTTGCTCAACCTTTCTTCATAAGTCAGCCCCTTCATCTCAGGAATCAACCTCGTGAACCTTATCTGAACTGCCTCCAGTGCAAATATATCCCTCCTTATAATAAGGGGACCAAAACTGTACACAGTACTCTCGGTGTGGTCTCACCAATACCCTGTACAGATGTAGCAGGACTTCCCTGCTTTTATACTCCATCCCCCTTGCAATTAAGGCCAACATTCCATTTGCCGTCCTGATTACTTGCTGTGCTTGCATACTAACTTTTTGTGTTTCATGCGCAAGGACCCCCAGGTCCCTCTGTATTGCAGCATTTTGTAATCTCTCTCCATTTAAATAATAATTTGCTATTCGATTTTTTACACTCGGTCCCTTCATACAAGTTATTACCATAGATTGTAAATAGTTGAGGCCCCAACACCGATCCCTGTGAAACCCCACTAGTTACCGTTTGCCTACCAGAAAATGACCCATTTATCCTGACTCCCTGTTTTCTGCGAGTTAACCAATCCTCTATCCATGCTAATATATTAGCACCAAACCCATGTTCTCTTATCGTGAGTGGTAATCTTTTATGTGGTATCTTATTGAATCCCTTCTAGAAATCCAAATACACCACATCCACTTGTTCCCCCATAGCCACCCTGCGTGTTACGTCCTCAAAGAACTCCAACAAATGTGTCAAGCATGATTTCACTTTCATAAAAACAGGCTGACTCTGCTTGATTGAATTCTGCTTTCCCAAATGTCCTGCTACTGCTTCCTTGATAATGAACTCCAGCATTTTCCCAACGACAGATGTTAGACTAACTGGTCTATATTCCTGCTTTCTGTCTCCCTTTTTTAAATAAGGGCGTTATATTTGCGGTTTTCCAATCTGCTGGGACCTCTCCAGAATTTGGTACATAAGAACATAAGAATATAAGAATTAGGAACAGGAGTAGGCCATCTCGCCCCTCGAGCCTGCTCCGCCATTCAACAAGATCATGGCTGACCTGGCCGTGGACTCAGCTCCACTTACCCGCCCGCTCCCCATAATCCTTAATTCCCTTATTGTTAAAAATCTATCTATCTGTGACTTGAATACATTCAATGAGCTAGCCTGAACTGCTTCCTTGGGCAGAGAATTCCACAGATTCACAACCCTCTGGGAGAAGAAATTCCTTCTCAACTCGGTTTTAAATTGGCTCCCCCGTATTTTGATGCTGTGCCCCCTAGTTCTAGTCTCCCCAACCAGTGGAAACAACCTCTCTGCCTCTATCTTGTCTATCCCTTTCATTATTTTAAATGTTTCTATAAGATCACCCCTCATCCTTCTGAACTCCAACGAGTAAAGACCCAGTCTACTCAATCTATCATCATAAGGTAACCCCCTCATCTGCGGAATCAGCCGAGTGAATCGTCTCTGTACCCCCTCCAAAGCTAGTATATACTTCCTTAAGTATGGTGACCAAAACTGCACGCAGTACTCCAGGTGCGGCCTCACCAATACCCTATACAGTTGCAGCAGGACCTCCTTGCTTTTGTACTCCATCCCTCTCGCAATGAAGGCCAACATTCCATTTGCCTTCCTGATTACCTGCTGCACCTGCAAACTAACATTTTGTGATTCATTCACAAGGACCCCCAGGTCCCTCTGCAACGCAGCATGTTGTAATTTCTCCTCATTCAAATAATATTCACTTTTACTGTTTTTTTTTCCAAGGTGGATGACCTCACATTTTCCGACATTGTATTCCATCTGCCAAACCTTAGCCCATTCGCTTAACCTATCTAAATCTCTTTGCAGCCTCTCTGTGTCCTCTACACAACCCGCTTTCCCACTAATCTTTGTGTCATCTGCAAATTTTGTTACACTACACTCTGTCCCCTCTTCCAGGTCATCTATGTATATTGTAAACAGTTGTGGCCCCAGCACCAATCCCTGTGGCACACCACTAATCACCGATTGCCAACCTGAAAAGGACCCATTTATCCCAACTCTCTGCTTTCTGTTAGTTAGCCAATTCTCTATCCATGCTAATACATTTCCTCTGACTCCGCGTACCTTTATTTTCTGCAGTAACCTTTTATGTGGCACCTTGTCGAATGCCTTTTGGAAATCCAAATACTCTACATCCATCGGTACACCTCTATCCACCTTGCTCATTATATCCTCAAAGAATTCCGGTAAATTAGTTAAACATGATTTCCCCTTCATGAATCCATGTTGCGTCTGCTTGATTGCACTATTCCTATCTAGATGTCCGGCCATTTCTTCCTTAATGATCGCTTCAAGCATTTTCCCCACTACAGATGTTAAACTATCCGGCCTTTAGTTAACTGCCTTTTTTCTGCCCCCTTTTTTAAACAGAGTTCAGAGAATTTTGGTAGATTATAACGAATGCATCTGCTATAACATCCGCCATCTATTTTAATACCCTGGGATGCATTTCATGAGGACCAGGGGACTTGTCTACCTTGAGTCCCATTAGCCTGTCCAGCACTACCCACCTAGTGATAGTGATTGTCTCAAAGTCCTCACTTCCCACATTCCCATGACCAGCAATTTTTGGCATGGTTTTTGTGTCTTCCACTTTGAAGACCGAAGCAAAATAATTGTTTAAGGTCTCAGCCATTTCCACATTTCCCATTATTAAATCCCCCATCTCATCTTCTAAGGGACCAACATTTACATTAGTCACTCTTTTCCGTTTTATATATCGGTAAAAGCTTTTACTATCTGTTTTTATGTTTTGCGCAAGTTTACTTTGATAATCGATCTTTCCTTTCCTTATTGCTTTCTTAGTCATTCTTTGCTGTCGTTTAAAATTTTCCCAATCTTCTTGTTTCCCACTAACCTTGGCCACCTTATATGCATTGTTTTTAATTTGATACTCTCCTTTATTTCCTTGGTTATCCATGGCTGGTTATCCTTTCTCTTACCGACCATCTTTTTCACTGGAATATATTTTTGTTGAGCACTATGAAAGAGCTCCTTAAAAGTCCTCCACTGTTCCTCAAGTGTGCCACCGTTTAGTCTGTGTTGCCAGTCTACTTTAGCCAACTCTGCCCTCATCCCACTGTAGTCCCCTTTGTTTAAGCATAGTATGCTCGTTTGAGACACGACTCCCTCACCCTCAATCTGTATTATAAATTCAACCATACTGTGATCACTCATTCCGAGAGGATCTTTTACAAGGAGATCGTTTATTATTCCTGTCTCATTACACAGGACCAGATCTAAGATAGCTTGCTCCCTTGTAGGTTCTGTAACATACTGTTCTAAGAAACAATCCCGTATGCATTCTATGAATTCCTCTTCAAGGCTACCCTGTGCGATTTGATTTGACCAATCGGTATGTAGGTTAAAATCCCCCATGATTACTGCCGTTCCTTTTTCACATGCCTCCATTATTCCCTTGATTATTGTCCGCCCCACTGTGAAGTTATTATTTGGGGGCCTATAAATTACGCCCACCAGTGACTTTTTCCCCTGACTATCTCTAATCTCCATCCACAATGATTCAACATTTTGTTTATTAGATCCAATATCATCTCTCACAACTGCTCTGATATCATCCTTTATTAACAGAGCTAGCCCACCTCCTTTCCCTTCTTGTCTATCTTTTGAAGGGCGGTAAGAGAAGGGATAACCAGGCGTGGATAACCAAGGAAATAAAGGAGAGTATCAAATTAAAAACCAATGAGTATAAGGTGGCCAAGGTTAGTGGGAAACTAGAAAATTGGGAAAATTTTAAACGACAGCAAAGAATGACTAAGAAGCAATAAAGAAAGGAAAGATAGATTTCAACCAATGCATCCACAATTTATGCATCCACTTCATTAAAGACCCTAGGATGCTGGCCATCAGGTCCAGGGGACTTGTCCACCTTTAGTTCCATTATTTTACTGAGTACTTTTTCACGAATGGTAGCGATTGTTTTCTCAGCACAGAATCTCTCCCAGCCAGGATCTCAGAACACACTGTTCTTCAAAAGGGTTCCTGTTTAAGGATTCATGGGATTTTGGGGGCGGAGAGAGGGGGCAGTAGGACATTGGCTGAAAGGTCTGATTCTGTGAGTAGGACTATGTCAGACTGGTGCTTGACTAGTCTGTGGGGCAGCTCTCCCACTTTTGGCACAAGTCCTCAGATGTTGGTGAGGAGGACGTTGCAGGGTCAGCACTGAGCCTGGGTCCACTGTCCTAGCCGGTCCGAGCTGCTGTTATTCTGCCTGATTGGACAGTTATTATTAGATGCTCAGACCACAGCAGAAATCCTCCATGGAAAAAATAACTGAAGAGACTGTCAGATCGGAAGAATGAAACTTCACCCACAGAGGAAGTGAAAGAGGGAGGTTGTCACAGCTGTACGTTTGTTAACGACACGGGAGAAAACTGTGAACCACGCTCACAGCCTAGAATCTTACAGCACAGAAGAAGGCCATTCAGCCCATCGTGCCTGTGCCGGCTCTTTGAAAGAATTACCCAATTATTCCCACTCCTCCCCAGTTAAAGAACATAAGAAATAGGAGCAGGAGTAGGCCACAGGGCCCCTCGAGCCTGCTCCACTATTTAATACGATCATGGCCGATCCGATCATGGACTCAGGTTAATTCCCAGCCCGCTCCCCATAACCCCTTATTCCATTGAGTGTTAAGAAACTATCTATCTCTGTCTTAAATATCTTCTCTGACCCAGCTTCCACAGCTCTCTCAGGCAGCGAATTCCACAGATTTGCAATCATCTGAGAGAAGAAATTCCTCCTCATCTCAGTGTCCTCTACTCTAAAGACTGATACAAAATATTTGTTCGGAGTTTCTGCCATCTCCATGTTTTCCATTATTAATTCCCTCGTTTTGTCCTCTCAGGGATCATCATTTACTTTAGCCACTCTTTTCCTTTTTATATACCTATAGAAACTCTTGCTATCTGTTTTTATATTTTGTGCTAGTTTACTTTCATAGTCTATCTTCCCTTTCTTAATCACTTTTTTAGTCATTCTTTGCTGGCTTTTAAAAGCTTCCCAATCTTCAGTCCTCCCACTGGTTTGGGACCCTTTGTATGCCCTTGTTTTTAATTGGATACCGTCCTTTATTTCTTTAGTTAGCCACAGATGGCTATCTTTTCTTTTACACCATTTCCTCCTCACTGGAATATATTTTTCTTGAGAGTTGTGAAATATCTCCTTATATGTACGCCACTGTTCATCAGCCGTCCTATACTTTAATCTATTTTCCCAGTCCACTTTAGCCAACTCTGCCCTCATACCTTTGTAGTCTCCTTTATTTAAGCTTAGTACGCTGGTTAGAGATCCAACTTTCTCACCCCCCCACCCCATCTGAATTTGAAATTGAACCATGTTATCATCACTCAGTCCAAGGGTATCCTTTACTAGGAGATTGTTTATTAATACTGTCTCATTACATAGGACCAGATCTAAGATAGCCTGCCCCCTGGTTGGTTCCGTTACATACTGCTCAGGGAATCCATCTCTTATGCACTCTATGAACTCTTCCTCAAGACTACCCTGCCTGATTTGATTTATCCAATCAATGTGGAGGTTAAAATCACCCATGATTATTGCTGTTCACTTTTTACAAGCCACCACTATTTCTTGCTTTATACTCCGACCAACAGAGTTGCTTCTGCTAGGGGGCCTATAGACTACGCCCATCAGTGACTTTTTCCCTTTATTATTCCTTATCTCCATCCAAACTGTTTCAACATCCTGATCATTTGAGCCAATATCATTTCTCACTATTGCAGTGATTCCATCCTTTATCAATGGAGCAACCCCACCTCCTTTACATTTCTGTCTGTCCTTCCGGATTGTCAAGGACTCCTGAGTATTTAGTTCCCAGTCCTGGTCACCTTGCAACCACGTCTCTGTAATGGCTATCAGATCATATTCATTTGTATCTATTTGTGCCGTCAACTCATCTATTTTCTAATTTAGACAAAGAGTCTTTGAATTTGTTTTTTACCCTTTTTATCTGCTTGTTTCCTCTCTCCTTCAAACTCACTTTATTTATTTTTGCTTTCTAATTCCAGCTTTAGTCCCCTCCCTACTGAATCTATTCTCAGGTTCCCATCCCCCTTCCAAGCTAGTTTAAACCCTCCCCAACATGACTAACAAATGCTCCCCTCGAGGATATTGTCCCGGCTCTGTTGAGGAGCAACCCGGCCGGTTTGTAGAGGTCCCACCTCCCCAGAAACGGTCTCAATGCCTCAGGAAACTAAAGCGTCCCACCTGCACCATCTCTCCAGCCACGCATTCATCTGCTCTATCCTCCTGTTTCTGTATTCACTAGCTCGTGGCACCGGGAGTAATCCGGAGATTAGAGAATAATTAGAGATTAAAGATTCTGAGAGAAGAAATTCTTCCTCATCTCACTCTCACCTCAGTTCCCTAGTTCTAGTCTCCCCTATCAGTGGAAACATCCTCTCTGCATCCACCTTGTCAAGCCCCCTCATAATCTTACATGTTTCGATAAGATCACCTCTCATTCTTCTGAATTCCAATGAGTAGATGCCCAACCTACTCAACCTTTCCTCAAAAGACAATCCCCCTCAGCTCTGGAATCAATCTAGTGAACCTTCTCTGAACTGCCTCCAAAGCAAGTATATCCTTTCTTAAATATGGAAACCAAAATTGCACGCAGTATTCCTCACCAATACCCTATATAACTGAAGCAAGACTTCCCTGCTTTTATATTTCATTCCCACTGCAATAATGGCCAAGAAACCATTGGCCTTCCTGATCACTTGCTGTACCCGCATACTATCCTTTTGTGTTTCATGCACAATTACCCCCAGGTCCCGCTGTACTACAGCACTTTGCAATTTTTCTCTATTCGAATAAAACTTGCTCTTTGATTTTTTTCTGCCAATGTGCATAACCTCACACTTTCCAACATGATACTGAATCTGCCAAATTTTTGCCAGCTCACTTTGCCTGTCTATGCCTTTTTGCAGGTTTTTTGTGTCTTCCTCACACATTGCTTTTACTCCCATCTTTGTATCATCAGCAAACATGGCTACGTTACACTCGGTCCCTTCATCCAAATCATTAATATAGATTGCAAATAGTTGGGGTCCCAACACTGATCCCTGCAGCACCCCACTTGTTATGGATTGCCAACCCGAGAATGAACCATTTATCGTGACTCTCTGTTTTCTGTTCATTGGCCAATCCTCTATCCATTCTAATATACTACCCCAAACCCCGTGAACTTTTATCTTGTGCAGTAACCTTTTATGTGGCACCTTGTCAAATGCCTGCTGGAAGTCTTTATCCACCCTATTCGTTACATCCTCAAAGAACTCCAGAAAATTTGTCAAACATGACTTCCCCTTCGTAAATCCATGCTGACTCTGCCTGACCGAATTTTGCTTATCCAAATGTCCTGCTACTGCTTCTTTAATAATGGATTCCAACATTTTCCCAACCACAGTTATGTTAGGCTAACTGGTCTATAATTTCCTGCTTTTTGTCTGCCTCCTTTTTTAAATAGGGGCGTTACATTTGCAGATTTCCAAACTGCTGGAACCTCCCAAGAATCCAGGGAATTCTCAGTGTCCTGTCATGTAATGTGTATTCATTTGCGTTGTTAGACTTCCCCAAATGCATTACCTCACAGTTCTCGGGATTGAATTCCTTTTGCCACAGTTCTGCCCACCTGACCAGTCCATTGATATCTTCCTGCTGTCTACAGCTTTCTTCCTCACTATCAATCGCACAGCCAATTTTTGTATCATCAGAAAATTCTTAATCATGTCCCCTACATTGAATTCTAAATCATTGGTGTATATTACAATGCGCAAGGGACTTAGTACTGAGCCCTGCGGAACAATACTCGAAACAGCCTTCCAGTCACAAAAACACTTGTTGACCATTACCCTTTGCTTCCTGCCACTGAGCCATTTTTGGATTCAACTTGCCACTTGCCCTTGGATCCCATGGGCTTTTTACTTTTCTGCCATGTGAGACCTTGCCAAAAGCCTTGCAAAGATCCATGTAGACTATATCAAAAATGCAACACTCATCGACCCTCCTTGTTATCTCCGCAAAAAATTCAATCACGTTAGTCAGGCACAACATTCCCTTAACAAATCCATGCTTACTGTCCTTGATTAATCCGTCCCTTTCTATATGACAATTTATCCTCTCCCTCGGAATTGTTTCCAATAATTTTCCCACCACCGAGGTTAAGCTGACTGGCCTGTTATTACTCGGCCTATCTCTTTCCCCCTTTTTAAACAAAGGTACCATGTTAGCAGTCCTCCAGTCCTCCGACACCTCACCTGGAAACAGGGTAGATTGAAAAATTATGGTCAGAGCCTCTGCTATTTCCTCCCTTGCTTCACTTAACAACATTGAATAGATTATATGCTAAACCCCTTAATACTTCTTCACTCACTATGTTTATCTCATCAAATATTTCACACTTGTCTTCCTTAATTACAATGTCTGCATCGTCCCTCTCTTCTGTGAAGGTAGATACAAAGTATTCATTTATAACTATTCCCACATTTCTGCCTCCACACGCAGGTTACCTTTTTGGTCTCCAATAGGCCACACTCTTTCTTTAGTTATCCTCTTGCTTTTCATGTATTTATTAAACATCTTTGAGTTTTTCCTGACTATACTTGCCAATATTTTTTCATACCCTCTCTTTGCATTCCTAATTTCCTTTTTAATTTCACCCCTGCACTTTCTATACACCTCTGGGCTTTCTGCAGTATTTAGCTCTGGGTATCTGACATAAGCTTCCCTTTTTTGCCTTAACCTACCCTGTATGCCCTTCGACATCCAGGGGCTCTAGATTTGGGAGTGCCACCCTTTTCCTTTGTGGGAACATACTTGCTCTGAACCCTCACTATCTCCCCCTTGAATGCCTCCCACTGCTCTGACACTGATTTACCTTCAACATAAGAACATAAGAAATAGGAACAGGAGTAGGCCATATGGCCCCTCGAGCCTGCTCCGCCATTCAATAAAATTATGGCTGATCTGATCATGGACTCAGCTCCACTTCCCCGCTCCCAATAACTCCTTATCCTCTTATCATTTAAGAAACTGTCAATCTCTGTCGTAAATTTATTCAATGTCCCAGCTTCCACAGCTCTCTGAGGCAGCAAATTCCATAGGTGTACAATCCTCTGAGAGAAGAAATTTCTCCTCATCTCAGTTGTAAATGGGAGGCCCCTTCTTCTAAGATCATGCTCTCTTGTTCTAGTCTCCCCCATTAGTGGAAACATCCTCTCTGCATCCACCTTGTCAAGCCCCCTCATAATCTTATATGTTTCCATAAGTTCACCTGTCATTCTTCTGCATTCCATTGAGTAGAGGCCCAACCTACTCAACCTTTCCTCTAAAGTCAACCACCTCATTTCCAGAATCAACCGAGTGAATCTCCTGTGAATTGCTTCCAAAGCAAGTATATCCTTTCGTAAATATGGAAACGAAAACTGCACGCAATATTCCAGGTGTGGCCTCATCAATACCCTGTATAGCTGTAGCAAGACTTCCCTGCTTTTATACTCCATCCCCTTTGCAATAAAGGCGAAGATTCCATTGGCCTTCCTGATCACTTGCTGTACCTGCATACTATCCTATTGTGTTTCATGCACAAGTACCCCCAGGTCCCACTGTACTGCAACCGATCCAATCTTTCCTCATAACTAGATTTGGGAGTGCCACCCTTTTCCTTTGTGGGAACATACTTGCTCTGAACCCTTACTATCTCCCCCTTGAATGCCTCCCACAGCTCTGACACTGATTTACCTTCAAGTAGCTGTTTCCAGCCCACTTTTGCTAAATCACCTCTCAGCTTAGTAAAATGGGCCTTACCACAATTGAGAACCTTTATTCCTGCTCCATCTTTGTCCTTTTCCATAACTACGCTAAATCTAACTGAATTATGATCACTAGCACCAAAATATCTTTCCCACCTGCCCAGCTTCATTCCCTAAAACTGAGCCCAGAACCGCCCTCTCCCTTGTTGGGCTTGCTACGTACTGGCTATAAAAGTTCTCCTGAATGCATTTGAAGAATTCTGGGACCTCTATACCTTTGACACTGATTCCATCCCAGTTAATGTGAGGGGAGTTGAAATCCCCGACTATTGTTGGCCGATTGTTTTTGACCTTCTCAGCAATTTGCCGACATATTTACTCTTCGATCTCCCTCTGACTGTTTAGGGATCTATATTACACACCCAGCAATGTGATTGCCCCTTTTATGTTAATCAGTTTAACCCACATGGCCTCATTTGATGATCCTTCTAACATATCATCCCTCTGTCAGAGGTCCTGTCTTTCAGATGAGACGTTAAACCGAAGTCCCGTCTGCTCTCTCAGGTGGACATGATAGATCTCATAATCACTACTGGAAGGGCAAGGGGATTCTTCCCAGTGTCCTGGTCAAAATTTATCCCGCAACCAACATAGTTAAAACCGATGATCTGGTCAGGATCTCATTGCAGTCTGGGAACTTCATAGAATCAGAGAAATTTACAACATGTAAGGAGGCCATTCGGCCCATCGTGTCCGCACCGGCCGACAAAGATCTATCCAGCCTAATCCCACTTTCCAGCTCTTGGTCCGTAGCCCTATAGGTTACAGCACTTCAAGTGCACATCTAAGTACTTTTCAAATGTGGTGATGGTTTCTGCCTCTACCACATTTTCAGGCAGTGAGTTCCAGACCCCCACCACCCTCTGGTTGAAGACATTTCCCCTCAAATCCCCTCTAAACCTCCTACCAATTACTTTAAATCTATGTCCTGGTTGTTGACCTGTCTGCTCAGGAAAACTAGGTCCCTCCTATCCATGCTATCTCGGCCCCTCATAATTTTATACACCTCAATAAGGTC
>NW_027250664.1:108665-129621 GCF_044704955.1 Pristiophorus japonicus | reverse complement strand
GGACACCCTGTCCGTGGGCCCCACACACGGCCTCTCCCTTGCTCACTGCCCCCACCCTACCCCTCGCTCGTGGCACCTCCCCTGTTCACAGCCCCTCCCCTCCCTGTCCCACCCTCCCCTGTTCACAGCCCCTCCCCTCCCTGTCCCCCCCTCCCCTGTTCACAGCCCCTCCCCTCCCCGCCCCCCCTCCCCTGTTCACAGCCCCTCCCCTCCCTGTCCCACCCTCCCCTGTTCACAGCCCTCCCCTCCCCGCCCCCCCTCCCCTGTTCACAGCCCCTCCCCTCCCCGCCCCCCCTCCCCTGTTCACAGCCCCTCCCCTCCCCGCCCCCCTCCCCTGTTCACAGCCCCTCCCCTCCCTGTCCCACCCTCCCCTGTTCACAGCCCCTCCCCTCCCTGTCCCCCCCTCCCCTGTTCACAGCCCCTCCCCTCCCTGTCCCCCCCTGCCCTGTTCACAGCCCCTCCCCGTCACCTCCTCCCCTGTTCACTGCCCCTCCCCCGCTGTGACAGCTCTCCCTCCCCCCCCCACACCCCGCTGTCTGGGAATGTGGGATACCTGTGAGTCGAAGGACAGAGCGGCTGGGATTCCGGGAGCGTCGGTCCCAGGCATGCGTCTCCGAACCTTCTTACAGAACTGCCGGATGTCGCTGCACGAGGTGCTGAGATCCTTGAGGAGAATGGCCAGGTCTGTGGCCTCTTGTCCAGCCTGGGGGAGAAAACAGGTCAGAGCGGGGTCAGAGCCGGGGTCATTGGGAGCGGGGCTCAGAGCCGGGGTCGCGGGGGGGGCTCAGGGCCAGGGTGGGGGGGGGAGGGGCTAGGGTCACGGGGGTGGGGGGGGCTCAGGGTCAGGGTCGTGGGGGGGGGGGGCTTAGAGCCGGGGTCGGGGGGAGGGAGGGAGGGGGTGGGCTCAGAGCCGGGGTCGGGGGGAGGGGAGGGAGGGGGTGGGCTCAGAGCCGGGGTCGGGGGGAGGGGAGGGAGGGGGTGGGCTCAGAGCCGGGGTCGGGGGGAGGGGTGGGCTCAGAGCCGGGGTCGGGGGGAGGGGAGGGAGGGGGTGGGCTCAGAGCCGGGGTCGGGGGGAGGGGGGGGGCTCAGAGCCGGGGTCGGGGGGAGGGAGGGAGGGGGTGGGCTCAGAGCCGGGGTCGGGGGGAGGGGAGGGAGGGGGTGGGCTCAGAGCCGGGGTCGGGGGGAGGGGAGGGAGGGGTGGGCTCAGAGCCGGGGTCGGGGGGAGGGGTGGGCTCAGAGCCGGGGTCGGGGGGAGGGGAGGGAGGGGGTGGGCTCAGAGCCGGGGTCGGGGGGAGGGGGGGGGCTCAGAGCCGGGGTCGGGGGGGGGCTCAGAGCCGGGGTCAGGGGGGGGGGGGGGGGGCTCAGAGCCGGGGTCGGGGGGGGGGGGGGGGCTCAGAGCCGGGGTCGGGGGGGGGATTGAAGGACTCCCACCTGTAGCAGGGCTCGCAGTCGGCCCACCTCCACCGCCATACAGTCCAGGGCACTCTGGGTAAACTGCAACAGAAAGACACTTCATTAGAATCTCAGTGACCCACTCCCATTCCCGGCAGGGCTGTGAGGGAGGGAGGCAGCGAGGGAGGGAGGGAGGCAGCGAGGGAGGGAGGGAGGGAGTGAGCGAGTGAGTGTGAGTGAGTGAGTGTGAGTGAGAGAGTGAGAGTGAGAGTGAGTGGGGGCAGTGAGTGAGATAGTGAGTCGGCGAGCAAGGGAGGCGGCGAGTGAGCGGGGCAGCGAGAGTGTGAGTTAAGCAGTGAGAGAGGCAGAGAGTGAGAGAGGCAGAGTGTGAGGGAGGCAGAGTGTGAGGGAGGCAGAGTGTGAGAGAGGCAGAGTGTGAGGGAGGCAGAGTGTGAGGGAGGCAGAGTGTGAGAGAGGCAGAGTGTGAGAGAGGCAGAGTGTGAGAGAGGCAGAGTGTGAGTGAGGCAGAGTGTGAGTGAGGCAGAGTGTGAGTGAGGCAGAGTGTGAGTGAGGCAGAGTGTGAGTGAGGCTGAGTGTGAGTGAGGCAGAGTGTGAGTGAGGCAGAGTGTGAGTGAGGCAGAGTGTGAGTGAGGCAGAGTGTGAGAGAGGCAGAGTGTGAGAGAGGCAGAGTGTGAGTGAGGCAGAGTGTGAGTGAGGCAGAGTGTGAGTGAGGCAGAGTGTGAGTGAGGCAGAGTGTGAGGCAGAGTGTGAGTGAGGCTGAGTGTGAGTGAGGCAGAGTGTGAGAGAGGCAGAGTGTGAGGCAGAGTGTGAGTGAGGCTGAGTGTGAGTGAGGCAGAGTGTGAGTGAGGCTGAGTGTGAGTGAGGCAGAGTGTGAGTGAGGCAGAGTGTGAGTGAGGCAGAGTGTGAGTGAGGCAGAGTGTGAGTGAGGCAGAGTGTGAGTGAGGCAGAGTGTGAGTGAGGCAGAGTGTGAGTGAGGCTGAGTGTGAGTGAGGCAGAGTGTGAGGGAGGCAGAGTGTGAGGGAGGCAGAGTGTGAGAGAGGCAGAGTGTGAGGCAGAGTGTGAGTGAGGCTGAGTGTGAGTGAGGCAGAGTGTGAGTGAGGCAGAGTGTGAGTGAGGCAGAGTGTGAGTGAGGCAGAGTGTGAGTGAGGCAGAGTGTGAGTGAGGCTGAGTGTGAGTGAGGCAGAGTGTGAGGGAGGCAGAGTGTGAGGGAGGCAGAGTGTGAGAGAGGCAGAGTGTGAGGCAGAGTGTGAGTGAGGCTGAGTGTGAGTGAGGCAGAGTGTGAGTGAGGCAGAGTGTGAGTGAGGCAGAGTGTGAGTGAGGCAGAGTGTGAGTGAGGCAGAGTGTGAGTGAGGCAGAGTGTGAGTGAGGCAGAGTGTGAGTGAGACAGAGTGTGAGTGAGGCTGAGTGTGAGTGAGGCAGAGTGTGAGGGAGGCAGAGTGTGAGGGAGGCAGAGTGTGAGGGAGGCAGAGTGTGAGGGAGGCAGAGTGTGAGGGAGGCAGAGTGTGAGGGAGGCAGAGTGTGAGGGAGGCAGAGTGTGAGTGAGGCTGAGTGTGAGTGAGGCAGAGTGTGAGTGCGGCAGAGTGTGAGGGAGGCAGAGTGTGAGTGAGGCAGAGTGTGAGTGAGGCTGAGTGTGAGTGAGGCTGAGTGTGAGTGAGGCAGAGTGTGAGGGAGGCAGAGTGTGAGGGAGGCAGAGTGTGAGTGAGGCAGAGTGTGAGGGAGGCAGAGTGTGAGGGAGGCAGAGTGTGAGGGAGGCAGAGTGTGAGTGAGGCAGAGTGTGAGTGAGGCAGAGTGTGAGTGAGGCAGAGTGTGAGGGAGGCAGAGTGTGAGGGAGGCAGAGTGTGAGTGAGGCTGAGTGTGAGTGAGGCAGAGTGTGAGTGAGGCAGAGTGTGAGGGAGGCAGAGTGTGAGGGAGGCAGAGTGTGAGTGAGGCTGAGTGTGAGTGAGGCAGAGTGTGAGTGAGGCAGAGTGTGAGTGAGGCAGAGTGTGAGTGAGGCAGAGTGTGAGGGAGGCAGAGTGTGAGGGAGGCAGAGTGTGAGGGAGGCAGAGTGTGAGGGAGGCAGAGTGTGAGGGAGGCAGAGTGTGAGAGAGGCAGAGTGTGAGGCAGAGTGTGAGTGAGGCTGAGTGTGAGTGAGGCAGAGTGTGAGTGAGGCTGAGTGTGAGTGAGGCAGAGTGTGAGTGAGGCAGAGTGTGAGTGAGGCAGAGTGTGAGTGAGGCAGAGTGTGAGTGAGGCAGAGTGTGAGTGAGGCAGAGTGTGAGTGAGGCTGAGTGTGAGTGAGGCAGAGTGTGAGGGAGGCAGAGTGTGAGGGAGGCAGAGTGTGAGAGAGGCAGAGTGTGAGGCAGAGTGTGAGTGAGGCTGAGTGTGAGTGAGGCAGAGTGTGAGTGAGGCAGAGTGTGAGTGAGGCAGAGTGTGAGTGAGGCAGAGTGTGAGTGAGGCAGAGTGTGAGTGAGGCAGAGTGTGAGTGAGGCTGAGTGTGAGTGAGGCAGAGTGTGAGGGAGGCAGAGTGTGAGGGAGGCAGAGTGTGAGAGAGGCAGAGTGTGAGGCAGAGTGTGAGTGAGGCTGAGTGTGAGTGAGGCAGAGTGTGAGTGAGGCAGAGTGTGAGTGAGGCAGAGTGTGAGTGAGGCAGAGTGTGAGTGAGGCAGAGTGTGAGTGAGGCAGAGTGTGAGTGAGGCAGAGTGTGAGTGAGGCAGAGTGTGAGTGAGGCTGAGTGTGAGTGAGGCAGAGTGTGAGGGAGGCAGAGTGTGAGGGAGGCAGAGTGTGAGGGAGGCAGAGTGTGAGGGAGGCAGAGTGTGAGGGAGGCAGAGTGTGAGGGAGGCAGAGTGTGAGGGAGGCAGAGTGTGAGTGAGGCTGAGTGTGAGTGAGGCAGAGTGTGAGTGCGGCAGAGTGTGAGGGAGGCAGAGTGTGAGTGAGGCAGAGTGTGAGTGAGGCTGAGTGTGAGTGAGGCTGAGTGTGAGTGAGGCAGAGTGTGAGGGAGGCAGAGTGTGAGGGAGGCAGAGTGTGAGTGAGGCAGAGTGTGAGTGAGGCAGAGTGTGAGGGAGGCAGAGTGTGAGGGAGGCAGAGTGTGAGGGAGGCAGAGTGTGAGTGAGGCAGAGTGTGAGTGAGGCAGAGTGTGAGTGAGGCAGAGTGTGAGGGAGGCAGAGTGTGAGGGAGGCAGAGTGTGAGGGAGGCAGAGTGTGAGTGAGGCTGAGTGTGAGTGAGGCAGAGTGTGAGTGAGGCAGAGTGTGAGTGAGGCAGAGTGTGAGTGAGGCAGAGTGTGAGGGAGGCAGAGTGTGAGTGAGGCAGAGTGTGAGTGAGGCAGAGTGTGAGTGAGGCTGAGTGTGAGGGAGGCAGAGTGTGAGGGAGGCAGAGTGTGAGGGAGGCAGAGTGTGAGGGAGGCAGAGTGTGAGGGAGGCAGAGTGTGAGGGAGGCAGAGTGTGAGGGAGGCAGAGTGTGAGGGAGGCAGAGTGTGAGTGAGGCTGAGTGTGAGTGAGGCAGAGTGTGAGTGAGGCAGAGTGTGAGGGAGGCAGAGTGTGAGTGCGGCAGAGTGTGAGTGAGGCTGAGTGTGAGTGAGGCAGAGTGTGAGTGAGGCAGAGTGTGAGGGAGGCAGAGTGTGAGGGAGGCAGAGTGTGAGGGAGGCAGAGTGTGAGTGAGGCAGAGTGTGAGTGAGGCAGAGTGTGAGGGAGGCAGAGTGTGAGGGAAGCAGCGAGCGAGGAAGGGAGGGAGAGAGCGAGTGAGGGAGGCAGTGAGTGAGTGAGGGAGGCAGTGAGTGAGTGAGGGAGGCAGAGAGTGAGTGAGGGAGGCAGAGAGCGAGTGAGGGAGGCAGAGAGCGAGTGAGGGAGGCAGAGAGCGAGTGAGGGAGGCAGTGAGTGAGTGAGGGAGGCAGTGAGTGAGTGAGGGAGGCAGTGAGTGAGTGAGGGAGGCAGAGAGCGAGTGAGGGAGGCAGAGAGCGAGTGAGGGAGGCAGAGAGCGAGTGAGGGAGGCAGAGAGCGAGTGAGGGAGGCAGAGAGCGAGTGAGGGAGGCAGTGAGCGAGTGAGGGAGGCAGTGAGAGAGTGAGGGAGGCAGAGAGCGAGTGAGGGAGGCAGAGAGCGAGTGAGGGAGGCAGAGAGCGAGTGAGGGAGGCAGAGAGCGAGTGAGGGAGGCGGAGAGCGAGTGAGGGAGGCGGAGAGCGAGTGAGGGAGGCAGTGAATGAGTGAGGGAGGCAGTGAGTGAGTGAGGGAGGCAGTGAGTGAGTGAGGGAGGCAGAGAGCGAGTGAGGGAGGCAGAGAGTGAGTGAGGGAGGCAGAGAGCGAGTGAGGGAGGCGGAGAGCGAGTGAGGGAGGCAGTGAGTGAGTGAGGGAGGCAGTGAGTGAGTGAGGGAGGCAGTGAGTGAGTGAGGGAGGCAGAGAGCGAGTGAGGGAGGCAGAGAGCGAGTGAGGGAGGCAGAAAGCGAGTGAGGGAGGCAGTGAGTGAGTGAGGGAGGCAGAGAGTGAGTGAGGGAGGCAGTGAGTGAGTGAGGGAGGCAGAGAGAGAGTGAGGGAGGCAGAGAGCGAGTGAGGGAGGCAGAGAGCGAGTGAGGGAGGCGGAGAGCGAGTGAGGGAGGCGGAGAGTGAGTGAGGGAGGCGGAGAGTGAGTGAGGGAGGCGGAGAGCGAGTGAGGGAGGCAGAGAGCGAGTGAGGGAGGGAGAGAGCGAGTGAGGGAGGGAGAGAGCGAGTGAGGGAGGCGGAGAGCGAGTGAGGGAGGCGGAGAGTGAGTGAGGGAGGCGGAGAGCGAGTGAAGGAGGCGGAGAGCGAGTGAGGGAGGGGGAGAGCGAGTGAGGGAGGCAGAGAGTGAGTGAGGGAGGCAGAGAGTGAGTGAGGGAGGCAGAGAGTGAGTGAGGGAGGCAGAGAGTGAGTGAGGGAGGCAGAGAGCGAGTGAGGGAGGCAGAGAGCGAGTGAGGGAGGCAGAGAGTGAGTGAAGGAGGCAGAGAGTGAGTGAGGGAGGGGGAGAGCGAGTGAGGGAGGGGGAGAGCGAGTGAGGGACGCAGAGAGCGAGTGAGGGAGGGAGAGAGCGAGTGAGGGAGGGAGAGAGTGAGTGAGGGAGGCAGAGAGTGAGTGAGGGAGGCAGAGAGTGAGTGAGGGAGGGGGAGAGTGAGTGAGGGAGGGGGAGAGTGAGTGGGGGAGGCAGAGAGCGAGTGAGGGAGGCAGAGAGCGAGTGAGGGAGGCAGAGAGCGAGTGAAGGAGGGAGAGAGCGAGTGAAGGAGGGAGAGAGTGAGTGAGGGAGGCAGAGAGCGAGTGAAGGAGGGAGAGAGCGAGTGAGGGAGGCGGAGAGCGAGTGAGGGAGGCGGAGAGCGAGTGAGGGAGGCAGAGAGTGACTGAGAGGCGGAGAGCGAGTGAGGGAGGCGGAGAGCGAGTGAGGGAGGGGGAGAGCGAGTGAGGGAGGCGGAGAGCGAGTGAGGGAGGCGGAGAGCGAGTGAGGGAGGCGGAGAGCGAGTGAGGGAGGGGGAGAGCGAGTGAGGGAGGGGGAGAGCGAGTGAGGGAGGGGGAGAGCGAGTGAGGGAGGGGGAGAGCGAGTGAGGGAGGGGGAGAGCGAGTGAGGGAGGGGGAGAGCGAGTGAGGGGGAGAGTGAGTGAGGGAGGCGGAGAGTGAGTGAGGGAGGCAGAGAGTGAGTGAGGGAGGCAGAGAGCGAGTGAGGGAGGCAGAGAGCGAGTGAGGGAGGCAGAGAGCGAGTGAGGGAGGCAGAGAGCGAGTGAGGGAGGCAGAGAGCGAGTGAGGGGGAGAGTGAGTGAGGGAGGCAGAGAGTGAGTGAGGGAGGGGGAGAGCGAGTGAGGGGGAGAGCGAGTGAGGGAGGAAGGCAGAGAGTGAGTGAGGGAGGCAGAGAGCGAGTGAGGGGGAGAGTGAGTGAGGGAGGCAGAGAGCGAGTGAGGGAGGCAGAGAGTGAGTGAGGGAGGCAGAGAGTGAGTGAGGGAGGCAGAGAGTGAGTGAGGGAGGCAGAGAGTGAGTGAGGGAGGCAGTGAGTGAGTGAGGGAGGCAGTGAGTGAGTGAGGGAGGCAGAGAGCGAGTGAGGGAGGGGGAGAGCGAGTGAGGGAGGGGGAGAGTGAGTGAGGGAGGCAGTGAGCGAGTGAGGGAGGCGGAGAGTGAGTGAGGGAGGGGGAGAGCGAGTGAGGGAGGGGGAGAGCGAGTGAGGGAGGGGGAGAGCGAGTGAGGGAGGGGGAGAGCGAGTGAGGGAGGGAGAGAGCGAGTGAGGGAGGGAGAGAGTGAGGGAGGGGGAGAGCGAGTGAGAGGCGGAGAGTGAGTGAGGGAGGCAGTGAGTGAGTGAGGGAGGCAGTGAGCGAGTGAGGGAGGGAGAGAGCGAGTGAGGGAGGGGGAGAGCGAGTGAGGGAGGGGGAGAGCGAGTGAAGGAGGGAGAGAGTGAGTGAGGGAGGCAGTGAGTGAGTGAGGGAGGGGGAGTGTGAGTGAGGGAGGCAGAGAGCGAGTGAGGGAGGGGGAGAGCGAGTGAGGGAGGCAGTGAGTGAGTGAGGGAGGGGGAGAGTGAGTGAGGGAGGCAGAGAGCGAGTGAGGGAGGGGGAGAGCGAGTGAGGGAGGCAGAGAGCGAGTGAGGGAGGCAGAGAGCGAGTGAGGGAGGCAGAGAGCGAGTGAGGGAGGCAGAGAGCGAGTGAGGGAGGGGGAGAGTGAGTGAGGGAGGCAGAGAGTGAGTGAGGGAGGCAGAGAGTGAGTGAGGGAGGCAGAGAGCGAGTGAGGGAGGCAGAGAGCGAGTGAGGGAGGGGGAGAGTGAGTGAGGGAGGCAGTGAGTGAGTGAGGGAGGCAGAGAGTGAGTGAGGGAGGGGGAGAGTGAGTGAGGGAGGCAGTGAGTGAGTGAGGGAGGCAGAGAGCGAGTGAAGGAGGCAGAGATTGAGTGAGGGAGGCAGAGTGTGAGGGAGGCAGAGAGTGAGTGAGGGAGAGAGTGAGTGAGGGAGGGAGAGTGTGAGGGAGGCAGAGAGTGAGTGAGGGAGAGAGTGAGTGAAGGAGGGAGAGAGCGAGTGAGGGAGGCAGAGAGCGAGTGAAGGAGGGAGAGCGCGAGTGAGGGAGGCAGAGAGCGAGTGAAGGAGGGAGAGAGCGAGTGAGGGAGGCAGAGAGTGAGTGAGGGAGGGGGAGAGTGAGTGAGGGAGGGGGAGAGCGAGTGAGGGAGGGGGAGAGCGAGTGAGGGAGGGGGAGAGCGAGTGAGGGAGGGGGAGAGCGAGTGAGGGAGGCGGAGAGCGAGTGAGGGAGGCAGAGAGTGAGTGAGGGAGGCAGAGAGCGAGTGAGGGAGGCAGAGAGTGAGTGAGGGAGGGAGAGAGCGAGTGAAGGAGGCAGAGTGAGTGAGGGAGGCAGAGAGCGAGTGAAGGAGGCAGAGAGTGAGTGAGGGAGGCAGAGAGTGAGTGAGGGAGGGGGAGAGCGAGTGAGGGAGGCAGAGAGCGAGTGAGGGAGGGGGAGAGTGAGTGAGGGAGGCAGAGAGTGAGTGAGGGAGGCAGAGAGCGAGTGAGGGAGGGGGAGAGCGAGTGAAGGAGGCAGAGAGCGAGTGAGGGAGGCAGAGAGTGAGTGAGGGAGGGGGAGAGCGAGTGAGAAAGGCAGAGAGCGAGTGAAGGAGGGAGAGAGCGAGTGAGGGAGGGGGAGAGCGAGTGAGGGAGGCAGAGAGCGAGTGAAGGAGGCAGAGAGCGAGTGAAGGAGGCAGAGAGCGAGTGAGGGAGGCAGAGAGCGAGTGAGGGAGGGGGAGAGCGAGTGAGGGAGGCAGAGAGTGAGTGAGGGAGGCGGAGAGTGAGTGAGGGAGGGGGAGAGTGAGTGAGGGAGGCGGAGAGTGAGTGAGGGAGGCAGAGAGCGAGTGAGGGAGGCAGAGAGCGAGTGAGGGAGGCAGAGAGCGAGTGAGGGAGGCAGAGAGCGAGTGAGGGAGGCGGAGAGCGAGTGAGGGCGGCGGAGAGCGAGTGAGGGAGGCAGAGAGCGAGTGAGGGAGGCAGAGAGCGAGTGAGGGAGGCAGAGAGCGAGTGAGGGAGGCAGAGAGCGAGTGAGGGAGGGAGAGAGCGAGTGAGGGAGGCGGAGAGCGAGTGAGGGAGGCAGAGAGCGAGTGAGGGAGGCAGAGAGCGAGTGAGGGAGGGAGAGAGCGAGTGAGGGAGGCAGAAAGTGAGTGAGGGAGGCAGAGAGCGAGTGAAGGAGGCAGAGAGTGAGTGAGGGAGGCAGAGAGTGAGTGAGGGAGGCGGAGAGTGAGTGAGGGAGGCAGAGAGTGAGTGAGGGAGGCAGAGAGTGAGTGAGGGAGGCAGAGAGCGAGTGAGGGAGGCAGAGAGTGAGTGAGGGAGGCAGAGAGTGAGTGAGGGAGGCAGAGAGTGAGTGAGGGAGGCAGAGAGTGTGAGGGAGGCAGAGAGTGAGTGAGGGAGGGGGAGAGTGAGTGAGGGAGGGGGAGAGTGAGTGAGGGAGGGGGAGAGTGGGTGAGGGAGGGGGAGAGTGAGTGAGGGAGGCAGAGAGTGAGTGAGGGAGGCAGAGAGTGAGTGAGGGAGGGGGAGAGTGAGTGAGGGAGGGGGAGAGTGAGTGGGGGAGGCAGAGAGCGAGTGAGGGAGGCAGAGAGCGAGTGAGGGAGGCAGGGAGCGAGTGAAGGAGGGAGAGAGCGAGTGAGGGAGGCAGAGAGCGAGTGAAGGAGGGAGAGAGTGAGTGAGGGAGGCAGAGAGCGAGTGAAGGAGGGAGAGAGCGAGTGAGGGAGGCGGAGAGCGAGTGAGGGAGGCAGAGAGCGAGTGAGGGAGGCAGAGAGTGACTGAGGGAGGCGGAGAGCGAGTGAGGGAGGCGGAGAGTGAGTGAGGGAGGGGGAGAGCGAGTGAGGGAGGCGGAGAGCGAGTGAGGGAGGCAGAGTGAGTGAGGGAGGCAGAGTGAGTGAGGGAGGCAGAGTGAGTGAGGGAGGCGGAGAGTGAGTGAGGGAGGCAGAGAGCGAGTGAGGGAGGCAGAGAGCGAGTGAGGGGGAGAGTGAGTGAGGGAGGCAGAGAGTGAGTGAGGGAGGGGGAGAGCGAGTGAGGGGGAGAGCGAGTGAGGGAGGAAGGCAGAGAGTGAGTGAGGGAGGCAGAGAGCGAGTGAGGGGGAGAGTGAGTGAGGGAGGCAGAGAGCGAGTGAGGGAGGCAGAGAGTGAGTGAGGGAGGCAGAGAGTGAGTGAGGGAGGCAGTGAGTGAGTGAGGGAGGCAGTGAGTGAGTGAGGGAGGCAGAGAGCGAGTGAGGGAGGCAGAGAGCGAGTGAGGGAGGGGGAGAGCGAGTGAGGGAGGGGGAGAGCGAGTGAGGGAGGCAGTGAGCGAGTGAGGGAGGCGGAGAGCGAGTGAGGGAGGGGGAGAGCGAGTGAGGGAGGGGGAGAGCGAGTGAGGGAGGGGGAGAGCGAGTGAGGGAGGGAGAGAGCGAGTGAGGGAGGGAGAGAGTGAGTGAGGGAGGGGGAGAGCGAGTGAGAGGCGGAGAGTGAGTGAGGGAGGCAGTGAGCGAGTGAGGGAGGGAGAGAGCGAGTGAGGGAGGGGGAGAGCGAGTGAGGGAGGGGGAGAGCGAGTGAGGGAGGGGGAGAGCGAGTGAGGGAGGGGGAGAGCGAGTGAGGGAGGGGGAGAGCGAGTGAGGGAGGCAGAGAGCGAGTGAGGGAGGCAGAGAGCGAGTGAGGGAGGGGGAGAGCGAGTGAGAGAGGCAGAGAGCGAGTGAGGGAGGCAGAGAGCGAGTGAGGGAGGCAGAGAGCGAGTGAGGGAGGCAGAGAGCGAGTGAGGGAGGCATAGAGCGAGTGAGGGAGGCAGAGAGCGAGTGAGGGAGGCAGAGAGCGATTGAAGGAGGGAGAGAGTGAGTGAGGGAGGCAGTGAGTGAGTGAGGGAGGGGGAGTGTGAGTGAGGGAGGCAGAGAGCGAGTGAGGGAGGGGGAGAGCGAGTGAGGGAGGCAGTGAGTGAGTGAGGGAGGGGGAGAGTGAGTGAGGGAGGCAGAGAGCGAGTGAGGGAGGGGGAGAGCGAGTGAGGGAGGCAGAGAGCGAGTTAGGGAGGCAGAGAGCGAGTGAGGGAGGGGGAGAGTGAGTGAGGGAGGCGGAGAGCGAGTGAGGGAGGCAGAGAGTGAGTGAGGGAGGCAGAGAGCGAGTGAGGGAGGCAGAGAGCGAGTGAGGGAGGGGGAGAGTGAGTGAGGGAGGCAGTGAGTGAGTGAGGGAGGCAGAGAGTGAGTGAGGGAGGCAGTGAGTGAGTGAGGGAGGCAGAGAGCGAGTGAAGGAGGCAGAGAGTGAGTGAGGGAGGCAGAGTGTGAGGGAGGCAGAGAGTGAGTGAGGGAGAGAGTGAGTGAGGGAGGGAGAGTGTGAGGGAGGCAGAGAGTGAGTGAGGGAGAGAGTGAGTGAGGGAGAGAGTGAGTGAAGGAGGGAGAGAGCGAGTGAGGGAGGCAGAGAGCGAGTGAAGGAGGGAGAGCGCGAGTGAGGGAGGCAGAGAGCGAGTGAAGGAGGGAGAGTGCGAGTGAGGGAGGCAGAGAGCGAGTGAGGGAGGGGGAGAGCGAGTGAGGGAGGGGGAGAGCGAGTGAGGGAGGCGGAGAGCGAGTGAGGGAGGCAGAGAGTGAGTGAGGGAGGCAGAGAGCGAGTGAGGGAGGCAGAGAGTGAGTGAGGGAGGGAGAGAGCGAGTGAAGGAGGCAGAGTGAGTGAGGGAGGCAGAGAGCGAGTGAAGGAGGCAGAGAGTGAGTGAGGGAGGCAGAGAGTGAGTGAGGGAGGGGGAGAGTGAGTGAGGGAGGCAGAGAGTGAGTGAGGGAGGGGGAGAGCGAGTGAGGGAGGCAGAGAGTGAGTGAGTGAGGGGGAGAGCGAGTGAAGGAGGCAGAGAGCGAGTGAGGGAGGCAGAGAGTGAGTGAGGGAGGGGGAGAGCGAGTGAGAGAGGCAGAGAGCGAGTGAAGGAGGGAGAGAGCGAGTGAGGGAGGGGGAGAGCGAGTGAGGGAGGCGGAGAGCGAGTGAAGGAGGCAGAGAGCGAGTGAGGGAGGCAGAGAGCGAGTGAGGGAGGCAGAGAGCGAGTGAGGGAGGGGGAGAGCGAGTGAGGGAGGCGGAGAGCGAGTGAAGGAGGCAGAGAGCGAGTGAAGGAGGCAGAGAGCGAGTGAGGGAGGCAGAGAGCGAGTGAGGGAGGCAGAGAGCGAGTGAGGGAGGGGGAGAGCGAGTGAGGGAGGCGGAGAGCGAGTGAGGGAGGCAGAGAGCGAGTGAGAGAGGCGGAGAGTGAGTGAGGGAGGGGGAGAGTGAGTGAGGGAGGCAGAGAGTGAGTGAGGGAGGCAGAGAGTGAGTGAGGGAGGCAGAGAGTGAGTGAGGGAGGCAGAGAGTGAGTGAGGGAGGCAGAGAGTGAGTGAGGGAGGCAGAGAGCGAGTGAAGGAGGCAGAGAGCGAGTGAAGGAGGCAGAGAGCGAGTGAGGGAGGCGGAGAGTGAGTGAGGGAGGCGGAGAGTGAGTGAGGGAGGGGGAGAGTGAGTGAGGGAGGCGGAGAGTGAGTGAGGGAGGCAGAGAGTGAGTGAGGGAGGCAGAGAGTGAGTGAGGGAGGCAGAGAGTGAGTGAGGGAGGCAGAGAGTGAGTGAGGGAGGCGGAGAGTGAGTGAGGGAGGCAGAGAGTGAGTGAGGGAGGCAGAGAGCGAGTGAGGGAGGCAGTGAGCGAGTGAAGGAGGCAGAGAGCGAGTGAGGGAGGGGGAGAGCGAGTGAGGGAGGGGGAGAGCGAGTGAGGGAGGCAGTGAGTGAGTGAGGGAGGGGGAGAGCGAGTGAGGAAGGCAGTGAGTGAGTGAGGGAGGCAGAGAGCGAGTGAGGGAGGGGGAGAGCGAGTGAGGGAGGCAGTGAGCGAGTGAGGGAGGCAGTGAGTGAGTGAGGGAGGGGGAGAGCGAGTGAGGGAGGCAGTGAGCGAGTGAGGGAGGCAGAGAGCGAGTGAGGGAGGCAGTGAGTGAGTGAGGGAGGCAGAGAGCGAGTGAGGGAGGCAGTGAGTGAGTGAGGGAGGCAGTGAGCGAGTGAAGGAGGCAGAGAGCGAGTGAAGGAGGGGGAGAGCGAGTGAGGGAGGCAGTGAGTGAGTGAGGGAGGCAGAGAGTGAGTGAGGGAGGCAGAGAGCGAGTGAGGGAGGGAGAGAGCGAGTGAGGGAGGCGGAGAGCGAGTGAGGGAGGCAGAGAGCGAGTGAGGGAGGCAGAGAGCGAGTGAGGGAGGGAGAGAGCGAGTGAGGGAGGGAGGGAGGGAGAGAGCGAGTGAGGGAGGCAGAAAGTGAGTGAGGGAGGCAGAGAGCGAGTGAAGGAGGCAGAGAGTGAGTGAGGGAGGCAGAGAGTGAGTGAGGGAGGCGGAGAGTGAGCGAGGGAGGCAGAGAGTGAGTGAGGGAGGCAGAGAGTGAGTGAGGGAGGCAGAGAGCGAGTGAGGGAGGCAGAGAGCGAGTGAGGGAGGCAGAGAGTGAGTGAGGGAGGCAGAGAGTGAGTGAGGGAGGCAGAGAGTGTGAGGGAGGCAGAGAGTGAGTGAGGGAGGGGGAGAGTGAGTGAGGGAGGCAGAGAGCGAGTGAGGGAGGGGGAGAGTGAGTGAGGGAGGGGGAGAGTGAGTGAGGGAGGCAGAGAGTGAGTGAGGGAGGCGGAGAGTGAGTGAGGGAGGGGGAGAGTGAGTGAGGGAGGGGGAGAGTGAGTGGGGGAGGCAGAGAGCGAGTGAGGGAGGCAGAGAGCGAGTGAGGGAGGCAGAGAGCGAGTGAAGGAGGGAGAGAGCGAGTGAGGGAGGCAGAGAGCGAGTGAAGGAGGGAGAGAGCGAGTGAGGGAGGCAGAGAGCGAGTGAAGGAGGGAGAGAGCGAGTGAGGGAGGCGGAGAGCGAGTGAGGGAGGCGGAGAGCGAGTGAGGGAGGCAGAGAGTGACTGAGGGAGGCGGAGAGCGAGTGAGGGAGGCGGAGAGTGAGTGAGGGAGGGGGAGAGCGAGTGAGGGAGGCGGAGAGCGAGTGAGGGAGGCAGAGAGCGAGTGAGGGAGGCAGAGAGTGAGTGAGGGAGGCAGAGAGTGAGTGAGGGAGGGGGAGAGTGAGGGGGAGAGTGAGTGGGGGAGGCAGAGAGCGAGTGAGGGAGGCAGAGAGCGAGTGAGGGAGGCAGAGAGCGAGTGAAGGAGGGAGAGAGCGAGTGAGGGAGGCAGAGAGCGAGTGAGGGAGGGAGAGAGTGAGGGAGGCAGAGAGCGAGTGAAGGAGGGAGCGAGTGAGGGAGGCGGAGAGCGAGTGAGGGAGGCGGAGAGTGACTGAGGGAGGCGGAGAGCGAGTGAGGGAGGCGGAGAGCGAGTGAGGGAGGGGGAGAGCGAGTGAGGGAGGCGGAGAGCGAGTGAGGGAGGCAGAGAGCGAGTGAGGGAGGCGGAGAGTGAGTGAGGGAGGGGGAGAGCGAGTGAGGGAGGGGGAGAGCGAGTAAGGGAGGGGGAGAGCGAGTGAGGGAGGGGGAGAGCGAGTGAGGGGGAGAGTGAGTGAGGGAGGCGGAGAGTGAGTGAGGGAGGCAGAGAGTGAGTGAGGGAGGCAGAGAGCGAGTGAGGGAGGCAGAGAGCGAGTGAGGGAGGCAGAGAGCGAGTGAGGGGGAGAGTGAGTGAGGAAGGCAGAGAGTGAGTGAGGGAGGGGGAGAGCGAGTGAGGGGGAGAGCGAGTGAGGGAGGAAGGCAGAGAGTGAGTGAGGGAGGCAGAGAGCGAGTGAGGGGGAGAGTGAGTGAGGGAGGCAGAGAGCGAGTGAGGGAGGCAGAGAGTGAGTGAGGGAGGCAGAGAGTGAGTGAGGGAGGCAGTGAGTGAGTGAGGGAGGCAGTGAGTGAGTGAGGGAGGCAGAGAGCGAGTGAGGGAGGCAGAGAGCGAGTGAGGGAGGGGGAGAGCGAGTGAGGGAGGGGGAGAGCGAGTGAGGGAGGGGGAGAGCGAGTGAGGGAGGGGGAGAGCGAGTGAGGGAGGGGGAGAGCGAGTGAGGGAGGGAGAGAGCGAGTGAGGGAGGGAGAGAGTGAGTGAGGGAGGGGGAGAGCGAGTGAGAGGCGGAGAGTGAGTGAGGGAGGCAGTGAGTGAGTGAGGGAGGCAGTGAGCGAGTGAGGGAGGGAGAGAGCGAGTGAGGGAGGGAGAGAGCGAGTGAGGGAGGGGGAGAGTGAGTGAGGGGGAGAGCGAGTGAGGGAGGGGGAGAGCGAGTGAGGGAGGGGGAGAGCGAGTGAGGGAGGGGGAGAGCGAGTGAGGGAGGCAGAGAGCGAGTGAGGGAGGCAGAGAGCGAGTGAGGGAGGGGGAGAGCGAGTGAGAGAGGCAGAGAGCGAGTGAGGGAGGCAGAGAGCGAGTGAGGGAGGCAGAGAGCGAGTGAGGGAGGCAGAGAGCGAGTGAGGGAGGCATAGAGCGAGTGAGGGAGGCAGAGAGCGAGTGAGGGAGGCAGAGAGCGAGTGAAGGAGGGAGAGAGCGAGTGAGGGAGGCAGTGAGTGAGTGAGGGAGGGGGAGTGTGAGTGAGGGAGGCAGAGAGCGAGTGAGGGAGGGGGAGAGCGAGTGAGGGAGGCAGTGAGTGAGTGAGGGAGGGGGAGAGTGAGTGAGGGAGGCAGAGAGCGAGTGAGGGAGGGGGAGAGCGAGTGAGGGAGGCAGAGAGCGAGTTAGGGAGGCAGAGAGCGAGTGAGGGAGGGGGAGAGTGAGTGAGGGAGGCGGAGAGCGAGTGAGGGAGGCAGAGAGTGAGTGAGGGAGGCAGAGAGCGAGTGAGGGAGGCAGAGAGCGAGTGAGGGAGGGGGAGAGTGAGTGAGGGAGGCAGTGAGTGAGTGAGGGAGGCAGAGAGTGAGTGAGGGAGGGGGAGAGTGAGTGAGGGAGGCAGTGAGTGAGTGAGGGAGGCAGAGAGCGAGTGAAGGAGGCAGAGAGTGAGTGAGGGAGCCAGAGTGTGAGGGAGGCAGAGAGTGAGTGAGGGAGAGAGTGAGTGAGGGAGGGAGAGTGTGAGGGAGGCAGAGAGTGAGTGAGGGAGAGAGTGAGTGAAGGAGGGAGAGAGCGAGTGAGGGAGGCAGAGAGCGAGTGAAGGAGGGAGAGCGCGAGTGAGGGAGGCAGAGAGCGAGTGAAGGAGGGAGAGAGCGAGTGAGGGAGGCAGAGAGTGAGTGAGGGAGGGGGAGAGCGAGTGAGGGAGGGGGAGAGCGAGTGAGGGAGGCGGAGAGCGAGTGAGGGAGGCAGAGAGTGAGTGAGGGAGGCAGAGAACGAGTGAGGGAGGCAGAGAGAGTGAGGGAGGGAGAGAGCGAGTGAAGGAGGCAGAGTGAGTGAGGGAGGCAGAGAGCGAGTGAAGGAGGCAGAGAGTGAGTGAGGGAGGGGGAGAGCGAGTGAGGGAGGCAGAGAGCGAGTGAGGGAGGGGGAGAGTGAGTGAGGGAGGCAGAGAGTGAGTGAGGGAGGGGGAGAGCGAGTGAGGGAGGCAGAGAGCGAGTGAGGGAGGGGGAGAGCGAGTGAGGGAGGCAGAGAGTGAGTGAGAGAGGCGGAGAGTGAGTGAGGGAGGGGGAGAGTGAGTGAGGGAGGCAGAGAGTGAGTGAGGGAGGCAGAGAGTGAGTGAGGGAGGCAGAGAGTGAGTGAGGGAGGCAGAGAGTGAGTGAGGGAGGCAGAGAGTGAGTGAGGGAGGCAGAGAGCGAGTGAAGGAGGCAGAGAGCGAGTGAAGGAGGCAGAGAGCGAGTGAGGGAGGCAGAGAGCGAGTGAGGGAGGCGGAGAGTGAGTGAGGGAGGCGGAGAGTGAGTGAGGGAGGGGGAGAGTGAGTGAGGGAGGGGGAGAGTGAGTGAGGGAGGCAGAGCGTGAGTGAGGGAGGCAGAGAGTGAGTGAGGGAGGCAGAGAGTGAGTGAGGGAGGCAGAGAGTGAGTGAGGGAGGCAGAGAGTGAGTGAGGGAGGCAGAGAGTGAGTGAGGGAGGCAGAGAGTGAGTGAGGGAGGCGGAGAGTGAGTGAGGGAGGGGGAGAGTGAGTGAGGGAGGCAGAGAGTGAGTGAGGGAGGCAGAGAGCGAGTGAGGGAGGCAGTGAGCGAGTGAGGGAGGGGGAGAGCGAGTGAGGGAGGGGGAGAGCGAGTGAGGGAGGCAGTGAGTGAGTGAGGGAGGGGGAGAGCGAGTGAGGAAGGCAGTGAGTGAGTGAGGGAGGCAGAGAGCGAGTGAGGGAGGGGGAGAGCGAGTGAGGGAGGCAGTGAGCGAGTGAGGGAGGCAGTGAGTGAGTGAGGGAGGGGGAGAGCTAGTGAGGGAGGCAGTGAGCGAGTGAGGGAGGCAGAGAGCGAGTGAGGGAGGCAGTGAGTGAGTGAGGGAGGCAGAGAGCGAGTGAGGGAGGCAGTGAGTGAGTGAGGGAGGCAGTGAGCGAGTGAAGGAGGCAGAGAGCGAGTGAAGGAGGGGGAGAGCGAGTGAGGGAGGCGGTGAGTGAGTGAGGGAGGCAGAGAGTGAGTGAGGGAGGCGGAGAGCGAGTGAGGGAGGCGGAGAGCGAGTGAGGGAGGCGGAGAGTGAGTGAGGGAGGCGGAGAGTGAGTGAAGGAGGCAGAGAGCGAGTGAGGGACGCAGAGAGCGAGTGAGGGAGGCAGAGAGTGAGTGAGGGAGGCGGAGAGTGAGTGAGGGAGGCAGAGAGTGAGTGAGGGAGGCAGAGAGCGAGTGAAGGAGGCAGAGAGTGAGTGAGGGAGGCAGAGAGCGAGTGAGGGAGGCGGAGAGCGAGTGAGGGAGGCGGAGAGTGAGTGAGGGAGGCAGAGAGCGAGTGAGGGAGGCGGAGAGTGAGTGAGGAAGGCAGAGAGTGAGTGAGGGAGGCAGAGAGCGAGTGAAGGAGGCAGAGAGTGAGTGAGGGAGGCAGAGAGCGAGTGAGGGAGGCGGAGAGTGAGTGAGGGAGGCAGAGAGCGAGTGAGGGAGGCGGAGAGTGAGTGAGGGAGGCAGAGAGCGAGTGAGGGAGGCAGAGAGCGAGTGAGGGAGGCAGAGAGCGAGTGAGGGAGGCGGAGAGTGAGTGAGGGAGGCGGAGAGTGAGTGAGGGAGGCAGAGAGCGAGTGAGGGAGGCAGAGAGTGAGTGAGGGAGGCAGAGAGCGAGTGAGGGAGGCGGTGAGCGAGTGAGGGAGGCGGAGAGTGAGTGAAGGAGGGAGAGAGCGAGTGAGGGAGGCAGTGAGCGAGTGAAGGAGGGAGAGAGCGAGTGAGGGAGGCAGAGAGCGAGTGAGGGAGGCAGTGAGCGAGTGAAGGAGGGAGAGAGCGAGTGAGGGAGGCAGTGAGCGAGTGAGGCGGTGAGCGAGTGAGGCAGTGTGAGAGTGAGCGAGGCAGTGTGAGAGTGAGTGAGTGTGAGAGTGATTGAGGCAGTGAGAGAGAGAGTGAGGCAGTGTGAGAGAGAGTGAGTGTGAGAGTGATTGAGGCAGTGAGAGAGAGAGTGAGGCAGTGTGAGAGTGAGTGAGTGTGAGAGTGATTGAGGCAGTGAGAGAGAATGAGTGTGAGAGTGAGTGAGGCAGTGAGAGTGAGGCAGTGTGAGAGAGAGTGAGGCAGTGTGAGAGAGAATGAGGCAGCGTGAGAGAGAATGAGTGTGAGAGTGAGTGAGGCAGTGAGAGAGAGAGTGAGGCAGTGTGAGAGAGAGTGAGTGTGAGAGTGATTGAGGCAGTGAGAGAGAGAGTGAGGCAGTGTGAGAGTGAGTGAGTGTGAGAGTGAGTGAGGCAGTGAGAGAGAGAGTGAGGCAGTGTGAGAGAGAGTGAGTGTGAGAGTGATTGAGGCAGTGAGAGAGAGAGTGAGGCAGTGTGAGAGAGAGTGATTGAGGCAGTGAGAGAGAGTGTGAGGCAGTGTGAGAGTGAGTGAGTGTGAGAGTGATTGAGGCAGTGAGAGAGAGAGTGAGGCAGTGTGAGAGTGAGTGAGGCAGTGTGAGAGTGAGTGAGGCAGTGTGAGAGTGAGTGAGGCAGTGTGAGAGAGAGTGAGGCAGTGTGAGAGAGAGTGAGGCAGTGTGAGAGAGAATGAGGCAGTGTGAGAGTGAGTGAGGCAGTGAGAGAGAGAGTGAGGCAGTGTGAGAGAGAGTGAGTGTGAGAGTGATTGAGGCAGTGAGAGAGAGAGTGAGGCAGTGTGAGAGTGAGTGAGGCAGTGTGAGAGTGAGTGAGGCAGTGTGAGAGTGAGTGAGGCAGTGAGAGAGTGATTGAGGCAGTGAGAGAGAGAGTGAGGCAGTGTGAGAGAGAGTGAGGCAGTTTGAGAGAGAGTGAGGCAGTGTGAGAGTGAGTGAGTGTGAGAGTGATTGAGGCAGTGAGAGAGAGAGTGAGGCAGTGTGAGAGAGAGTGAGGCAGTGTGAGAGTGAGTGAGTGTGAGTGTGATTGAGGCAGTGTGAGAGAGAGTGAGTGTGAGAGTGATTGAGGCAGTGAGAGAGAGAGTGAGGCAGTGTGAGAGTGAGTGAAGCAGTGTGAGAGTGAGTGAGTGTGAGAGAGAGTGAGGCAGTGTGAGAGTGAGTGAGTGTGAGAGAGAGTGAGGCAGTGAGAGAGTGAGGCAGTGTGAGAGAGAGCGAGGCAGTGAGTGAGTGAGTGAGGCAGTGAGTGAGTGAGTGAGTGAGGCAGTGAGTGAGGCAGTGTGAGTGAGTGAGTCAGTGAGCAAGGGTGGCAGTGAGTGAGCGAGGAGGCAGTGAGCGAGCGAGGGAGGCAGAGAGCGAGTGAGAGTGAGGCGATGAGTGAGTGAGTGAGGCAGAGAGTGAGGCAGAGAGTGTGGCAGAGTGTGGCAGAGTGAGTGAGTGAGAGGGAGAGCGCGAGGGAGGGAGAGCGCGAGGGAGGGAGAGCGCGAGGGAGGGAGAGCGCGAGGGAGGGAGAGCGCGAGGGAGGGAGAGCGCTAGGGAGGGAGAGCGCGAGGGAGGGAGAGCGCGAGGGAGGGAGAGCGCGAGGGAGGGAGAGCGCGAGGGAGGGAGAGCGCGAGGGAGGGAGAGCGCGAGGGAGGGAGTTAGCGAGGGAGGGAGAGCGCGAGGGAGGGAGAGCGCGAGGGAGGGAGAGCGCGAGGGAGGGAGAGCGCGAGGGAGGGAGAGCGCGAGGGAGGGAGAGCGCGAGGGAGGGAGAGCGCGAGGGAGGGAGGGAGAGCGCGAGGGAGGGAGAGCGCGAGGGAGGGAGAGCGCGAGGGAGGGAGAGCGCGAGGGAGGGAGAGCGCGAGGGAGGGAGAGCGCGAGGGAGGGAGAGAGCGAGGGAGCGAGGGAGCGAGCGAGCGAGGGAGGGAGCGAGGGAGGGAGCGAGGGAGCGAGGGAGGGAGCGAGGGAGGGAGCGAGGGAGCGAGGGAGGGAGGGAGGGAGGGAGGGAGGGAGGGAGCGAGGGAGGGAGGGAGCGAGGGAGGGAGGGAGGGAGCGAGGGAGGGAGGGAGCGAGGGAGGGAGGGAGCGAGCGAGGGAGGGAGCGAGGGAGCGAGCGAGGGAGCGAGCGAGCGAGGGAGGGAGGGAGGGAGGGAGCGAGGGAGGGAGGGAGCGAGGGAGGGAGCGAGGGAGCGAGGGAGGGAGGGAGGGAGCGAGGGAGGGAGCGAGGGAGGGAGGGAGGGAGGGAGGGAGCGAGGGAGGGAGCGAGGGAGGGAGGGAGCGAGGGAGGGAGGGAGCGAGGGAGGGAGGGAGGGAGGGAGGGAGGGAGCGAGGGAGGGAGGGAGCGAGGGAGGGAGCGAGGGAGGGAGGGAGCGAGGGAGCGAGGGAGGGAGGGAGCGAGGGAGGGAGGGAGGGAGGGAGGGAGGGAGCGAGGGAGGGAGGGAGGGAGCGAGGGAGGGAGGGAGGGAGCGAGGGAGGGAGGGAGGGAGGGAGGGAGCGAGGGAGGGAGGGAGG